>NC_056727.1:1147632100-1147864600 GCF_019279795.1 Protopterus annectens
ACTGCAGTACGACCTAAGCACCTGTGCTGAAATACTTACAGTCTGTGTCATGTTACACAATATCATTGTCATGACATAGCTTCAACAAGGACATCATGGTGCAGGACCACAGTTTCAATGGTCACAGACAGAGCTAACAGCAGCAGCAGATACAGATGAGGAGACTGAGGAGAACCACCAGCTGCAGATGGTGGAATGCACATTATGTCCTGGCTCTGACTAAGAGACAAAGGATATCATACACAGTCACTACCTATGTCAAAACCTAAGATCCCATGCAGATACAAATAGGAAAACTGATACCTGTCAAACAGCACAATCCTTACTTCACCATGCAATGGCTGTGTTCTGACTGCATCAGACATGGACAACTCTCAAGGACACAGTTGTTAGCTGCAGTAATGACAAGCTAAGGGTGGAACCTGTTGTGAAGGCTGCCAGCCCAGCTAGCTGGAATTTTGTAAATAATTCTATGTCATTTGTGAATAGTAATATGATTTGTATGCTTGTCTGACAAATGTAAGAAAACTATATGTTATGTGTATGTATGTTCTGTATTGAGCTTCAAGAATGTAACCACAGTGTACCCTGCTGTAAAAGAAGAGAACTGTGTATAAACTATATGCCTATACAAATGTATATTTTGATGGTAAAGGCTGGAACATACAGAGTTAACTTGCAAACCCTCAAGAAAAGCAAAGAGTTTTATGATGGTGTTTATCTCAGCTAGGAGACAGAATGTCTAGAGCTAGGTGTTTTTTCTATCATCTGTAAACAGAAACAATTAGAGGTTTCAAGGATAAAAGTGTTTAACTGTTTTATGACTTCCAGTTCCAGGCAAACGTCTGTAGATAAGTATTTTTGACTCAAAGGTGCTAAATTTAAAGTTTCTGTTAGCCTGGGAACTGAAGGCAGAGGTGACAAAGAATGATGCAATCTGAGATAACCCAGCAGAAATGTTTGATAGTAACTTAAGAACTATCTCAGACAGTGAGTCTGTGCATTTTGTATTTGTCTTTGGATCTGACAACATCCTCTCATCAGCACCTGTCTTGCTCTGTAATTAAGTCATTTAGGGCACAGTAGATATAGATAGGAATACAGTAAAGATTAGTTTAGATGTTTTCTGCATTTATTCCGGACTGTCCTGCAATATTGTTTTAAAGTATTTCCTGTGATTCTGAACTCTGTAGTCACTGTATTGAGTTATTGAGTATTGTCTTGTTCTTTTATTATTTATTATTAAATATATTTAAACGTATTAATTGTGGCTGGTTTGTTTAGAGATATTTAAGCTCTTAGTGTACTTGCATATGTATTTGGTGACACTGTATAGGCCACTGCTAAATAGCCTTAAAAGTCTTGGACACAATTACCATTTGATTAATAGTAACATTACACAGTAGAATTGGTCACTGTTTGGAAAGGGCCTTATAGTAGCTGATAAGAGTATTTGGTGGAAGCTGGTACTACCTTATAGTCTGGGCAGAAGGGGGCATAGCTACTCAACCTGTGCCAGCCTTCCCCAGAAGTGTCTGTGTGTTTGTATGAAAGTCAAATCTCAAAGTGTGTGTGTGTGTGTGTGTGTGTGTGTGTGTGTGTGTGTGTGTGTGTGTGTGTGTGTGTGTGTGTGTGTGTGTGTGCATGTGTAGAGACATGGAGCACTGGTTGGACAGAGAGGCTGCTGGAGGTTTTGGCTTGACCACTCGGCTGAGATCTTAACCCTATAGTTGTGCCAGTAGGGAGTCTTATTGGGGATACAGATAAAGAGAGAGGAACCAGTCCCAGACTGACTGTGATCTCTGCATGCTCTTAAGGGAACTTATACTTTACAGTGTGTGTACTTGTCATCCTCTCAATGTGCACGTCCCTCACTGGTGCTAGCAATGAGGATTGAGGCTCCTTCTTTACTGGGCCAGGGCACTGGCATCACACCTGTAAAGAAAAAAATATTATATAATTGATTACTCTCATAAGGAAATATGTATATGCCTGTAAGCAGAACCTTTTGTCTGAGGTGTACAGTTATGTCTGTAATACATTCGCTATAAGATGTTTGCAACATAATGGATACATGTTAGAAGCAATAGTTTGCATCAAGCATTTAAACTGACCACCACCCATGAAACATGGAACAGTTCAATTATACCCTTATTTGCAAGACTATATCAAGAAGCAAGACTGAAGTACCTAATGCTTCCAATACTTAAATGACAATACTAATTTAAATATGATGTGATTCAACCATATAGCAGTAAGTCATTCACAAGTTAGTAGGAACAAGAAACCTGCAATACATATTAATAAATCCAATCTTGTGAATAAGCAAGTATCAGCTATCCACTGTGTGAATCTGATTTATATGGAACCCTAAGTCACAAACACATGTGCAAAGGGCAGGACATAGCCATCATCATTTGCACAGGTGGGGGGGGGGGGGTTTGAGGGCAAGGCTGACACCAAAGAAGCGAGCATATGCAAGTACAAAACACATTTATCTCTCAGTGTATTCAGTGTTCAGGGCTAGTAATAACAAATGTATAGCACTCAGCAGCACTGATTAAATAATTTGCATGGGTGTTAAGTAGTATGGGCAAGTGATCTTTTTTTCTATGTTTGTGTGTTTGCATAAGCACTGTGCTAGAACTACATCATGACATCTTGTACAGGTGTGAGCCATAGATGACGGACTACTCATTTTAGTGTCATTATCCCCGACCCTGAGAACCACCTCTGCCAGGAGTTGCACTGGTACTTCCATGACCCTGGCTAGAAGATGAGGTGTTACCTGAACATGAACGATGACTGCTTGGATTAGATCTCAACAGAACTATGTTCAAAACCACAACCATGCGGCATACCATGTCTAGGTATGGACATTGCAATCACTGATGGAGTAGTGGCTGTAGTGTCACTGCAGGAGTGGCATGGCCGTATCTGCCAATGCCAGAAGATGGAGTGGCCATGTGGGTGCACACACACTCTTCCAACAGACACACCATCACAGAATATGCTTGATCAAGTATGTCCTTCATCCTATTTAAGGAGTTGCCCACATTGTTCAGAGAGTCAATCAGGTCAGAATGCATGACATTCAGTAGTTGCACTGTCTCTTCCAAGGCCCCGATGGAACATGCCCATGCCTCCACTATGCCTTACACATACATATGGTGGCACTTAATGACACACCAGCTTCAGAAGGAAAGGAGACAGCAGGCCTCCTCTGAGCATCCCTTCTGACCCTCCTTTGTGGCAACATGGTCTCACAATTTCTACCAGAAGAGGCAATTGGTTCTGCACCTGGAGTAAGCACACTAGCCTGATCAGCTGTGTGAACCTCAATCTGTCCTGTATTACAAGTCTCCGTGTCCAGGGTATCTGTAGGCATACTGGCTGTGTCTGAAACATGGGCAGAAGATGTTGGATGTGCGAGTCACAATCTCAGTGTCAGACTGACCTCCTGCACTCCCAGAATGTGCCTTTTCATCACCACCATCATCATAGGTGCCTACAGATACTCTGACATCAGGTAGTAGGAGTTTCAGAGTGGCACTCTCAGGTATATACACAACCTAATGTATGTCCATATTCCTAGACAAGATAATGAATATATTCCATATAAAAATCACTTGCATATGTATGATGGGTACAATACTTTGGTTATAATCATCATGACGCATCACATATCCTAACTATGTACTTAGGATCCTTATGTCTCCTGAAGTATGCATGTAACATAAACTTACCTGTATAGATCATCACATTCAGCTTCATCCACATGAACAGTATTTACTTCCAGTAAGAATGGATTTCAAGATATATTTACAACCACGCACATATAGACCTCCCTGAAGTCTATTTCCATTCATTCAGATATCAGTATATGTCAAATTAACATAGTGCAAATTTATTTCTTCTGTGGCAATGTCAGTTAATACATTAAGTTGCAGTTTTTACCTCCTTTACTCCACGGGTTTTATTCCCAGCTGTAATAATAACATTTTAACATTGGGTAAGCACTAACCTAATAATATCTCAGAATTCAACATCTTTCACCTTCCAAAGTACAACCCTCAAAAGACATGCCACTAACCAGTCCATTATAAATTATTACAATTGTTTATGTATTGCCAGAAAAAGTTTGTTTAAAGTATACAGTACAGTGACATGTCCTGCATGTAAATATGTCTTATTTTTTGTCCCTCCTTGTCTCTCTTTTTTCTTTTTGTAGGGGTTATACTTTATTAACAATCTGCTGTATCCATAACTTGCTGATGAAAATTAATCAACAGCACAGAGAGGTACACTGACCAATGCGGCTTGACCTGCCATACCTAGTCAGATGGCAATACAGATACATAGCACTGCAGGGCCACAACCTGTCAGTGTTGCCTCAACAACCCCTGCCCTACTTGCTCCAATTATATCAGGTAGCTCTTCCCCAGCTGCTGGTGCAGTGTTACATCCAAGAGCACCAGTAGTGGAGGTTAAAGTTTTGTCACCCAGAAGGAGTGGCAGTGCTGGTGGAGGATATAATGGATAGTAGCCTCAGTGTATCTATCAGCAGGGTTGTAAAGATGACACCACATTGAGCACTGACCCAGGGAGCTGCTGCAAGAGGCAATGACAACAGTTCTGAGGGTGAGGACTAGATTCTCCTGCTGAATGCAGATCCACCTCCAATGTTCCATATCTATACCTAATCATGGTGTCCCACGGCATTTTGCCTCCATTACCATCCCTATCTGTGTTGTATGTCCTGTATGTCTCCAGGTGCATCCTAAACTACCCTCCTTACCCCACCATCTCATTCCTGAGCACCTTTCCTAACATTCTTCTCTCTCCCAAAAAAAAAAAAAAAAATGGACATCTGTTCCAGAAATAAATTCTGTCCCATACATAGCTCTCCACTTCTGTGTGCCATTTTGACACAATTGATTAAGTCCAGTTGGCCATACAATGTTATTCTATTGTTGTCACCCATCACTGGTGTGGTGACTCTGCAAGGTCATGAAATTGTGTGTACAATTGCTCACTGATGTCATGAAGACGTGGATAGCTATGGTGCTCTCCCATGACTTTCTTGCAAATCCCTGTACTCATTTCCCTGGGTGCTACCCTCTGATGTCAACCCCTTTTCACCACTGTCCTATCTACCTCTTTTTCACACATTTAATTTGGTCAAAAATGAATTAAAACACAACACACACATGGCCAGAAATGGCCCATGATAAAGCCTTCATTTTATGTTCTCAGCATTTGCACGGAGTTTGGCATAGCACAGCAATGCTGAGTGACAGTGAACACTTTTTATCTTCTTATTGCAAAAGCTGGAGATTTAAATGCAATCTGCAGTGGTCTAGTTACTGTCATGCAGATGTGCTTAAATCTACTTTGCTATGGGAATACGAAGTAAAGCCACACTAAAGGCAGTACTGTGAAACAGTTAATGTAACACTTATTAGACTGAAAGAAGTGAGTAAACTAGGAGTTCCTATGTGGTGTTTTGAGCCTGATAGTTTGGCATGGTGTTGTGGGTTTAATTACAGCTGCATACTTCATGACAGCTCATAAACCTAGCATATATTTACTTGCACAAGTATGTATTTCTCTACATTTAACATATTTCCTTAACATAACATTGTAAGAGTGCAGCAAGACATAATTTTCAAAAACACTGCAGCCCCACCAGGTAGTTAGTAAGCCAACCTTACACTGGTTAGGTGCTCATGTTTATTGCACTCTCCAATCCCTTATGTACCTATAGCAATCAGTTTATTATACAGAGCATGACAAATTAATGATGATTTAAGAAGTAAGACTAAAATGGCATACAGATGTTCCTACATATCCTACAAAGCATATTTTTGCTGTTCCTCTCTGCATCAATTTCTAACTCTCTCTGTTCACTGCTCCTTCCTCAATAAATGTTCAGGGCGCTTAAACAGTGTAGTTTTAAAGCTGTGAAGTGGTAATTCCTTTCTGGTGTGATGAGTCAATGCTCATATGTGTAGAAACATTTTCTAATAATTTCAAGGGTTCTATTCCAGGTATTAGTTAAGTGTTACTCAGTATTTTTGGTTCAGTAATTTAGGTGTAGTTACTGGTTACATGTTGTTGTGAGCCACCATTATCCTTCTTCAGTGAAAATCTACTTTGTCCCTGCCTCCATGTCACCATGTTGAGGTTTCTTCTCCCATCTGTATCATTAATCTTCCACCTCTGCATTTGTGCAATGTCTGGTGCCTGACAACAAATGCAGCGAGGGCTAAATGAAAGTACACAGCTGATGGCAATAGCTTTGGATTTGCTTGCCTTTGTCCTCATTACTCTGTCTCACTTTGCACTGCTGTGCTAAGCCATGTTAATTCACTTTACTGTAAATTTAAACAAGGTGAAGAGTTGGATGTACGGATTACAATGGTCAATCAATAGGGTAATAAAGAAGATTATATACATTTATGTTTGCTGAAATCTGCTGTCAGATATTAAGTTTAACAAATATTAATTTCTGATAATTATGCTATGATAATACTTAGGGCTAAATTATTTCTTGGCATGCTGAAAGTGTTCAAATACATATGGATAACAACATATTTCATGATGACTGACTACTGTTTGTAAATGATGGCCAAACCTTAACCTCACATATCATTATCCTGCTGCTACAGTAATCTGCCTGATACCTACTGTAAAGACTGTCTTGTAAAGATCTTTGCATGTAAGATAGCACAGACTGATATAGAGTATTGATAACTTCTATTGTAAGCTCAACACTTCAGTATATGATTATGCATGCAATAACACTTTGCCATCAGCAGCACAAATCAGCTTAGTGGTGCTGCACTCAAAAACTACAAGAAAAAATAGGACATAAAAGAACTATAGTTTTCTGATGCACAGTGTTTGTATGTCTGTATTACTGTTGCTTAAAGATGATCATGACTTTTGAATTATGTTTACTCACCTAATTGATTAGTGTAAAGTAATATGCCTGCTCTACAGTTTACCCCTGCACTGTGTTACAAGTTTGGTTAACCTATTCTCAAATAATCCATCACTGTTATTATGCAGTGCGCTGTCCTATGTATGACCTGCATGTTTGTTTTGCCAGTGCTGCTAGTACAAGTATGAGACAATACAAGAATGCAGTCACCCCAACATGATGTCACTGTAATGTTTGATTGATAATCCAGTGTTGTGCAGCAGTCAATGCGAATGTCATCCAATTATATGGAACATGTCATTGTCCCTCAAAGTAACACCTTTTATACAACTCTTCATATGCCTTATCCTTAGTCTTGCCACCTCTCTCTTTGCTATGCACCTCATCTCCTTATACTCTTGTCTACTTTCTTCATCTCTTTGACAATCCCACTTCTTCTTCACCATCCTCTTTCTCTGTATACTCTCCTGTACTTTTTCATTCCACCACCAGGTCTCCTTGTCCTCCTTCCTCTTTCCAGATGTCACACCAAGCATCTTTCTAGCCATCTCTCTTACTAACACTGCTGTAGTTACCCAGCTATTCAGTAACTCTTCACTGCCACTCAGTGCCTGTCTTAACTCTTCCCTGAATATCACCTCACAATTACCCTTTTTCAATTTCCACCCTTTGATCCTTGGTGCTGCCCTCACACTCATCCTCCTCTTCTTGATCACCAATGTCATCCTACAAACCACCATCCTATGCTGCCTAACTACACTTTCCCCTGCCACCACTTTATAGTCTCCAATCTCTTTCAGACTGGCCCTTCTACATAAGATATATTCCACCTGTGTGCATCTTCCTCCACTCTTATATGTCACCCTATGCTCCACCCTCTTGTTAAAATACGTATTCATCACAGGCATGTCCATCCTTTTCACAAAATCCACTATCATCTGACCTTCTGCATTCCTTTGCTTAACACCATACCTACCCATCACTTCCTCATCCCCTCTGTTCCCTTCACCAACATGTCCATTGAAATCTGCTGCAATCACCAGTCGCTCACCCTTGGGTAAAGTCATCACCACTTCATCCAACTCACTCCAACATTTTTCTTTCTCATCCATTGCACACCCAACTTGTGGAGCATATGCACTAACAACATTCATAATTACACCATCAATTTCCAGCTTCATAAACATCACTCTATCCAACACTCTTTTCACCTCAAAAACACTCTTAGCATACTGTTCCTTCAGGATAATGCCCACGCCATTTCTCCTCCCATCCACACCATGATAAGACAATTTGAAACCGCCTCCGATACACCTAGCCTTGCTCCCCTTCCATCTGGTCTCTTACATACACAATATACCAACCATCCTTCGGTCTATCATATCAGCTAGCTCTCTCCCTATACCAGTCATAATGCCAACATTCAAAGTTCCTACCCTCACTATCACAGTCCTAGCCTTTCATTTATTAAAACTAATAATGTGATTACTTTACCAGAAGATATGGATTGGATGTCAACTTCTCTCAAAAGAACAAAAGAAACAAATGCCTGGACAGACGTCAAAAGGAAGAAGCAAAAGACTGATACTGTTACAGCCAAATCTCTCAAAGCATCTACTATGATATGAATTGTTTTAACATTACTTTAAGGACCAATTTTATTGTATGGGATTTTAAAACAAAGGTAACTAACTACTGTAATCTTTATCTATATGTTTTTGTAAATAGATGACACATGAGAGTTTTCACATTACCTCAGGTACGTAAAACAGGGTACTTTTCTTTCACAAAAGGAGGGTTATATAGCACATAAAATATTTATACTGTAAATCAACATACACAGTATATGTGTATTTTCTCTTAATTTTCTCTTTTCTTTCTCTCTCTTCTCTCTTTTCTCATTATTTATTTAACTGTATTTTGTCTCCCTTTCTCAATTCTCTCCTATTTACTATACTAATATAGTCTGTATATATTTATTAACTCACTATATATACATAGATAAATAATAGTCTAAAATAATTTAGTTTTAATGTAGACTAATTGGAATAGTGAACTTAGTTATTTGTTATTACAATATTTATTAGATTAATGATAGTCACTGATATGCTTATTGGGATTGGGGACATCTTCGTGATTAACTCTGAAATGTTCCATTCATGTACATATGTCCTTTGAATTATTTCCTTTTAGTCTTCTTATTCTTCTTCTTTTGGCTGTTCCCATCAGGGGTCACCACAGCAGATCACCTGTTTCCATTTCTTCCTGTCCTCTGCATCTTGCTCTGTCACACCAACCACCTGCATGTCCTCTCTCACTATATCCATAAACCTTATCTTAGGCCTTCCTCTTTTCCTGTTACCTGGTAGCTTCATCCTTAGCATCTTTTTCCCAAATACTCCGCATCCCTTCTCAGCACATGTCCAAACCAATGTAATCTTGCCTCTCTGGCTTTGTCTCCAAACCTTCCAACCTGGGCTGACCCTCTAATATACTTATTCCAAATCCTGTCCACCCTCGTCACACCAAGTGCAAATCTTAACATCTTTAACTCTGCCACATTCCGCTCAAACTCCTGCCTTTTTGTCAGTGCCACTGTCGCCAACCCATATAACATAGCTGGTCTCACTACCCTCTTGTAGACCTTCCCTTTCACTCTTACAGGTACTCGTCCGTCAAAATCACTCCTGACACTCATCTCCACCCACTCCATCCTGCTTGTACTCTCTTCTTCACCTCTCTGCCACACCCACCGTTGCTCTGAACTATTGACCCCAAGTATTTAAACTCATCCACCTTCGCCACCTCTACTCCTTGCATCCTCACCATTCCTCTATCCTCCCTCTCATTCACACACATATATTCTGTCTTAGTCCTGCTGACCTTCATTCCCCTTCTCTCTAGAGAAAATCTCCATCTTACCAGGGTCTACTCCACCTGTTCCCTACTCTCACTACAGATCACAATGTCATCTGCAAATAGTCCATGGGGACTCCTGTCTGATCTCATCTGTCAACCTGTATATATATATATATATATATATATATATATATATATATATATATATATATATATATAAAAGGAGGGAAAAATGTACTGTTGGTTAAGAGAAGTGAAGCTTTCTTCACATTCTATTTGCATTCCCATAGCAACAGTAAACAATTGCTGCAGTTTCTAAGGACACTGTGAACCTGCGAAGTGCATTTAGCCTCACAGATAACAAATAGTAAGAAAAAGTAATGTTGTTTAGTTATTAAAATGAAAAACAACCTAAGCAAGGTAAAATAAATACATAATAGGACTATTTGTAAATATTTTATGATCCTCATAGGATTACATATCCCTGGAAACACAACTGAAATGTTTCCAAACTACATGTGCACTTAAATGTAGCTGCTTGATTATAAAGTATTACTCAGTTTAACATGCCTATTCCATAAGCTGTCTGCACTGTAAAAGTTACATTTTATATGTTACTTGAAATTGACAGTCTCTAGAGCACATGAAAAGATACATATTACTTTTTGCAACATGTTATCTTTGCAGTTACCTCACACTCTGTATAAACTCACTTGGCAACTGATAGCTATTCATTTAAAATATCAGTTTAAATATTAAATGTGCCCTTGAAATGCTATTGACATTTTGACAAAATATAATTTGAACTGCAAATTAATGACTTGAAAGAAGTGAGGTAATGCATAGATTTCAAAGACAGTTCTTGACACTACAGTATAAATAAAAATGTATATCCACAAGGAAGTATTGAAATGTTTTAGTCTTTCCAGTTAATATAGCTTACTGTCAACATTTTGTGATATCAGAAAGTTTGAAGAGCTAGGAAATTACTATTATTTGTCTTTATAATGATTATTAGAGAGATGTTAGACTCTGCTTTGTTTAATGAATTGTGACACATGTTTATGAGGAAAAGTGGACTCAATTACACACAGTGGACTACACATTCCTGGAAACTCAACTGAAATGTCTCCAAATTACTTGTGAACTTAAATGAGTACTTACGTATTATCGCAACCAGATTTTTGCGATAATATGGCTTGCTTCCCAGTGTGTGACTGTAACCATAAAAGTATGCAGAATCACACAGGGAATGTTATCTTTAAAAAAAAAAAACACTTTGTTGAGGTAGGAATTGTGTAGTACTTGAAAAATGACTGCTTGTTTGAACCTATGCTGTTTCCCGACATCATGTCAGTCATGGTACGTTTCCAAGTCCTGTTATGTGTGCACACAACACAGCAGAAGTATGTGAAATAGAGTAATTACTCTGAATCACAATCACAGCACCTCACTGAATGTAAACAGTTGTGAACAAAGTACTGTGTTTCTTTCTGGCTTGGCCAAAACTCGATCCTGAAAAGACATAAAGTGACAGCAAAGACAAGTTCTCCTTTCAAGCGATGGTATTTTGTGGCCAAATGCAAAGAGCCGCGTCTGCAGCATATTCCCTTCCCCAGAACTAGCAGCCCAAAATGGGTAAAAAGCAACTGACAGTTCACACACCATCCAAAAAGGAGGAAAAATATGTAACATCTACAGATATGATTCATTTATTATTAAACACACATCACAGAGCATAACACTCCGGCGGCCAGCACTGCTGCTTCGCAACCAACTTCCAGAGCCAGCCACTACTCCGATTCACAGGACAGTGCAAAAAGGCATGCAGGTTATACCGTAAACTGTCCCAAATCATGACATTAAGGACAACGACTCATTTGTCCATAATATCATAATTGTCAGGAATTATCAGAGAACTGGAAGCTGGTTGCAAGAGAATCGCAAACATCTGGTATGTACGAGCATAATCTGACAGCATTGGCTGACAAAGAACATTCAGTGGACAGCTTTGCCAAGAAGCGACATGCTGCCAGTAAAGAGCAGAAAGAAACAGTATGTTTTTTTTTTTAGTTTGTGTTGATAGCCCTCCAGAAAACAACCTGGTTTGGTAAAGAAAACACACTGTTTTCCATTTCAACAACATCAACGAACAGATATAGTGATCAGGAAGCAAGCCGTATTATCACAAAAATCTGGTTGAGATAATACGCAAGTACCCTTAAATGATTCAGAAGCATAATTTACTTTAACAACCTGAATCCATAAGTTATCTGCTCTATATATGCTACATTATATATGTCACTTGCATATGACAGTCTCTATAGCACACGAAAAAATACATATTTTTGCAATATTAACTGTGCCCTTGAAATATTGTTGCCATTTTGACAAAACAAAACCTGAATTGAAAAAGGAATGATTTGAAGAAGTGAAGTATTGTACAGATTTCAAAGACAGCTATTGACACTACAATATAAGTAGAAATGTATACATGCAAGAAAAAAAAATTAAATGCTTTACACTTTTAGTTAAAATAGCTTATTGTTAACTTTTTGCTTTATCAGAAAATTTAAAGATCTAGGAAATTATTTCTAATTTGTCTTTATAATGTTTACTTAAGTGATGTTAGTCACTGACTTGTTTAATGGATTGCGCGTCATGTACAAGACAGACTACTGAATGTTATTTCTGTTTATCTATGTTTGCTGAATTTCTTTTATTAGTACTGATTTAAAACAAGGGAAAGAACGGGAAGGGAAATCTCTGTTTTTGGCCAAGGGAGGAGAGGCTTAGGAGTATTCTAACTGCCCCAAGAACTCTCTAAGATGCTCTAAACACTATTTGATTAATACTTACCTAAGGTAAGTCTTGATTACCATATGGGTACCTACACATTAATTCTAGACTTGATGTGATTACTCATTCTAGAAGCAGGAGGTGCCCTATGCCTGGTGGGAATTGTTAGGGTGATCATAGTTCATCCTTAGACTCTGCTTTGTAAATCTATAAATATGTAAAAGCACTGCACACTAGAATGTAGGACACCTCTACTCAGAGTCAGGAAACCACTGATAAGCCATGTCTTTTCATAAGTGTAAGTTGAAGTTGATGAAATGAAGAGTGGGAAAGTAAAGGAAGACAGTACACCTACAGTAAATTCATATTTCATTGGTAATCACTCATTGTCTCCTACAGAGTCCTTTTAGTCAAATTATTTTAGTAATAATCTATTTGTTGTTGGCTTATTTAGTGTATGCTCCTCGGTTGCATTTAATATATCTGAAATGACATATCTGACATGTTTGGGATCTCTTAAGGGTAACTAAATATTGGATATTTTCTAAGTCAACATAATAATTGTTTACACTACTAACATTCCATCCTGATATATAAAATACTATAGAATAATAATAGAATAATATAGAATTTGATATATCTTTAAAGAGAATTCTCCATATAATAATTTAACATATGGAGCTCAGTTGATATTGTTGGTTAAAGGTATGAGTGATAATCCAATAGATCTATCTTTATCTATTGGATTAGGAATGACTTTCATTCCATGTTTAATGGGAAATTCATATTTACTTGTATTTGATACTTTAGAATTAATGTTTTATAGAAGTACTTTTTTAAAGCCTGACCAGAATTTTCCCTACTTGTATTTAAAGAAGAAAGAATATTAAATTACACTGCAAAGTTTACACACATAAAAATAACATTCAATGTTATCAGAGAATATGGTATAACTACTATAATCAAAATAAAAAAAGAAGCTAAATTTTCTTCCAACAATAACTTGGAATGGATTTAACATTCTTATCATTAAATACTAATGGCTTAAATAATGCAAATAAAAGATCAAACTTACTAAAATATTTAAATCTAAATAAATCAAAAGTAGTATTTCTCCAGGAAACGCATTTTAAGACTAATGATAACTTTATTTGGAGCCCTAAGGACTATACAGTCTTAGCTCAATCCTCCTATAGAACAAAGACAAAAGGAGTATCAATTCTCTGGAAGAAAAACATAATCACTCCAAATGTTATTTATAATATGAAGACAAAGAAGGTCTACTAGCATTTGTTATAATTAAATTTAATAACAGAATATTGACCTTAGTTAATCTATATTGGTTGCCAGGAATTGGAGCATGAATGGTTAAAAAACACCTAGATTGTATTTCCAACAATTATAAAGGAAATCTTATACTGGGAGGAGACTTTAATTGTACCTTAGAAGCTTCTGAAACCACCAAGAAGTCTTTTTGGACCCACCAACTCAACAAGATAAACAATATATATTGGAATCTGCTTATAGAACTACATCTTCCATTGTCTGGAGACTTTATACATGGAAATTTTTACATAGATCTTTTTATACACCTTTGATGATGAATAAAATTAATAATAAAGATAATCTATGTAAGAGATGTAATGTAGAAATTAATGCTGACTGGGCTCATATGTTTTATGACTGTATGAAGTTGAAAGAATACTGGAAGTCAATTAATGAATTTTTGCAGGCTCTTTTTACAGATAATTTCATTATTTCTAAGTCTCTTATATTATTCAACACACCTGTACCTCAATGTGTTAAAAGATTAAGCTTCCCTTGTTATGGTCTATCCTAGCAGTGGCTAGGAAAATAATAACTAGAAATTGGATTTCAGATACACCTCCTTCGTTCAATGAATTTAAAAATGTTATGAATATAATGTGTCATATGGAAATAAGCACAATTAGAATGAGAACAACTAGAAAAACATCACATTTTATTGTATGGGATAATTTACAAAATTTGTTAAAAAAATTCTAATTTCAATAACACAGTATTTTAGTTTAATTAATTGATCTGATTGTAGTGGATGTCTTTGTAAATACTTTAGTTGTTTTGTTGAATATTATAATAATACCTATTTTTAATTATTTGTATAAAATTGTTATGATATTTCTCTTATATGTTAAAACAATAAACTTGTTTTGAAAAAAAAAGAAGTCTTTTTGCATAGCAACTATTTCAAAATCCTTAAAAAGATGGATTGATTCATTTCATTTAATAGACACTTCTAAAGTAAAAGATGATAAATCCTTATTATTTTCCCGTAAAGATGATAAATTTGGAACACAAACCAAAATAGACAAATTATTCGTAGTTCAAGATTTGCAAACAAAAATCCTCAACTTCTCAATAGTTCCATGCCCCTTCTCAGATCATGACTCTCTGATAATGACGCTCCAAACAGAGTTTAAACCTTTAATCCTCTCAACTAGAATTCTATTATATATATCAAAAATTAGAGAATTCAGACCCTGGATGTTGTCAGAACTACAATTATTTCTTGAAATTAATAATACAACAGAAATCAGTGAAGTCATGGTTTGGGACTCATTAAAAGCGTATTTATTTGGTAAGACCCTTAGCTGGTACAAAAACAAAGTTAGGGAGTGGGAATCTGAATCATTAGACTTGCAAACCAGACTCTTGACAGCAAAGTCTAAAAAAATATCAGAATTGTCCAGAAGTCAAAAAAGAAATAGAGAAATTAAATAAAAAAATACTGAAATTCTAACACACAAAACTTGTCTAGCCTTGGAAAAATTAAAGATAAACTCATTAGCCACCTCCCCCAGATATCTACATAACTTATCTACAAGAATTAAAAAACAATCTAAAGCAAATAACATTAGTAGTATATATCATGAAAAGAAAGGGGAAAAAAGTATCAGATATAGGAGACATCCTTGAAGCATTTTGGTTCCATTATATAGAACACTTCAAAAAAGAAGATTTAGATACCAACCAAAAAAACTTAGATACAAACCTTATCAATATAAAAAAAATTCCAGAAAACTTAAAACTAGACCTACAAAAATGTATATCCTACAAAGAAATTGTTGACATGGGAAAAGAAAGTAAATCTAATAAAGCTCCAGGGATAGATGGTATAATTACGGAAATTTACAAACTCTTCCCTTCAACAGTAAGCTCCCTTTTTCACAAAATTTTGCTAGAAGTCCTGTCAGAAGGAAAAATACCACCCTCATGGAAATATTCTGTCATAACACCAATTCTAAAAGATAATAAACCATCATACCTTTGCATCTCATACAGACCTATATCATTACAGAATAATGATTACAAAATATTCATGTCAATCCTAGCTAACAGAATGAAAATCCCACTTTCAAAGACAATTAATAATGATCAAACTAGATTTTTATATAACAGACACACCCATAATAATATTAAAAGGATAAACCAAAGAATGAACCTGGATGTTTACTCTTATATATTATGTGAATAAAGAAGATAGAGAAACACTTGTAATTGGATTAAACATAGAAAAAGATTTTGATTCCCTCAACTGGGAATATCTATTTAAACCTCTAGCATTATTTGAATTTTTTCCTCCCTTCATCTTATTACTAAAAACATATATATTAATAACTTAGCCTACATTAAATTAGGTCCTTTCACCTCAGAATTTATCCATATAACGAAAGGTACTAAACAAGGATGCCCCCTTTCTCCTATTTTATTTGCTTTGGCTATAGAAATACTTGCAGAAATAATACGCAATCATCCAAGAATAAAATAGAAGTCTATGGCCAGTACATATCTAAAATAATGTTTTTTGCTGATAATATTTAATTAACCCTATCAAACTCCAGAGAGTCATTAGGAGAGCTAGAAGAAGTAATGGAGAAATTTTATAAGATTTCAGGTCTATACTTTAATAGATCAAAATCAAAATTTTTATTTTAAAATAAGAAAAAAGAACTACAAGTTACAGATAAATCCATCATAGGAAAACAAGAACTTACACTGAATTATTTAGGAATAGTGTTATGCAAAAATATAAATAAAACAATATTAATAAATTATAAAAACATTATTGAAACAATAAAAATATATAGAAAAGTGAAACAAAATTATATTAACTTTTGAAGACAGATTGCAATTAATAAAAATGGTCTTATTGCCAAAAATACTGTATGCAGCATTAGCAATACAGTTAATTCCTGAAAGATGCATTCTTAAAGAAATAAACTCATGTTTAGTAAATTTTTTATGGTATCCCTAAAAGAATAGAATAGCTCTAACTCATGACATTAGACCCTGGAAACAAGGAGGACTGAACTTCCCAGAAATAGAAACATATATAAAAGCATCTGTGTTTAAAACTACAATAGACTGGATAAACCCAAATTATTTTGTCAAATGGCAAAAATTAACAACAGCTATATTAACAAATGAATTTAATCTGTTAAAAAAAATTTAATAGTAGACAAATCAAACAAACCCTGGTACATACTATGGTTAAGTATACAATATAATATAACAAAACCTTCTAAAACAACACTGATTAATCATTACATCAATTCCTTTAGGAAACTTATCAATGCAAACATAGATCTAAAACTTTGGTTTGACCTTTTTACCCCATTTACCATCATTAAGAACTTTCCTCACAAAATATATAGGGAAACAATAACCTCCTGGGAACAAAATGGATTATTATGCTGGTTTCAATGTGTAAATAAATAAAGTTTTAGATATACATATGATAAAAACTGCTTACAATATTCCAACACAGGACTGGTTAACCTTACAAAGCATTCTAATGTACACTCAAGATTTATGCAGATTAATTAATAATTCCTCATTTAAAGATATTCCAAATCTAATAAGTTTTCTGTATGAATTTATATATAATAGTTGTGAAAAGACAAATTCCATTTCAAATCTATATAAAAAGTTAATAACATATAAAACAATTCACAAACTATCATACTGGCAGTTCTTAACAAAAGGTCAGTCATTGCAGTTAAGAGAAGAAATTAAAACTAACATCTTACTATCAGTTAATTACACCTCTAACACACAGTACTGGAAAATATATAACTGGAAATACTTACATAGAGCATTTTTAACACCAGATAGAATTAAAAAGATCAGTACTACTACAAATTGTTTTTGCTGGAGGTGTGAAAAGTCAAATAAAGCAGACTGGATTCATATTTTTTATGAATGTAATAAAAGTAAATCATATTAGAATGGAATCAATCATTTTTACAAGCTTTATTTAAGGAATCCTTTACCTTAACTAAAGCATTGATAATTCTAAATGTAAATGAAGGTCCCAACCTGAATAAGACAAATATGCATTTGTTATAGATAATACTTAGTATATCTAGGAAATGCGTAACCAGAAGGTGGAATTCAAATACACCCCCAACCTTGGAAGGATTCTACACTTTACTGAAGACAACTGCATTGATGGAAATAAAAATCAAAGAAATATGAATCTATCCCGGGCCATTGGTAAATAATCCTTGGAAGAAAGTTATATCTTTGTTGGACACTCTGCAATAATCAATATTGTATCTCTGAAAACTGATCTGTTAATTCTATATTTAATAACATACAGTGTTTATAATTGTAAGTCAGGCTATTGCAAATATTGTATATAGTTGTTTAAAATGATATTTAAAATATTATGTAAATGTTATTTTAATTGAAAATAAAAACATTTGATGAATAATAGCGCACAATTACAACATTATATTGTCTGCCTACATCCTCAGTTCAACACACTGACAAGGTCATTTTTTTGCAAGTGAACTGAAGCTATATGAATGTCAGATGTCTCCTGTGGGGCCTCCACATCTGACACTACTTTCTGTAACGTGCAAATAGACAGGTAGGATGTTCGACTTCAGCAGCACATCAATTCTGCAAGTGTGTCTGCCAATGGAGTCATGATAGTGTAACGCACATATGCAGCTGCAACTTTTACAAGCCCTGTGTACTACTTGGTATTACTTCATTGGCTGTAGAACTACTGTTTCCAGATACACTTCCTCAGCAATACACTGCTGATGTTATCCCTTTATAAATGCTATATTTCTCAATTGTACATGTTATTTCCCTGAGTCACTAGCTGCTGATAATATGCTGTATAGATGCTGCAAATGGATAGGTAGGTCATGTGATTGCATCACTGCTTCAATAGTTTGACAGTTATTACTGTCCTATACCACTGGCCACCTCACAACCACCATTATGTATCCTTGTAATTATGGGATTGAATTAGAATGGTACCCTGTGACACTAGAAAATCCTAGCATCACCAGGGAAAATAACATTTTGTCCACATAGTGACCACTTACTGCTAATGCACTATGTCACACTTGGAATGTGCATTTTCCTGTGTTGTGTGACATTGACAGTGTACTTTGTATATTGTGTAACTATATATGTAGGATGTTGGAGTCTGGCCGTGAGTGTATCTTTCACCCTCATAACCTGCATACTGTTCTGTAAAGGTATATATGATGTGTAGCTGTACACGGTTATTACACACTTCAAACAATTTTTAGCATAAGCTTCTGGCTAATGAACAATGCTGATGTCGTCCATTTAACTGTGCAGTGTCTCATTTGTAATTTAACACGGTCATGTGGTGCTTGCAATTCAGGCAATGATGCTTAGCTTGTGATCTTCGGTAGTTAACTGAAATCCATCCATTACTGCTCAGACTATGTTGTGTCAGTGTTTTTGTGACTGTACATCTCACTAACACCGTTGGCAAGCACAGTGGCTTTGTACACATATAGATGTGTATCCCTCTTACTAAAAGCTATGACAGTTTATCACATAACAATGTTTTTACTCATAAAAATGATGACATTTGCTTACATGTTACTTCCATGACTTATGTAGGAAGTGTTATCCTCTACATTGAGGGAATGAGACAACATGCTGGCTTATAGTGACATACTACACCAATCACAGGCACATATATCCTTTATATCCTTTACAGGAAGTACATGATGTCATACCTTTACATAACCACATATGTCACACTTGTACTGACATTTCTAGTGTGGTGCATTCATCCTGTAGATAGCATTCATTATCTGCTGTCAGATGCTCATGTATTCAACATCTGCATTTATTGCCTGGTAACACTGTTGAGCCTTACACGGTAATGCATGACTGAACATGTACGATAGTGATAATGTGTCCATTTACATTGTGACAGACCTCCCCAATCTCTTTCGTCTCAGACATTGTTTAATACACATACAGATGATGTAATAATTTAGCACAGGTGGATTCTCATACTAGTTGTAAAACTTCTATTGTGATGCTTGTGGTTCATCCAGATGTCATTAGTTAGTAGAGTTGCATCAGTTGCTTTGCAGGTCCTAACAGGGGCAATGTTATATGAATTTACAGACCTTATATAAACATCATTGTATCTAGTTATTGTTATCCATTTCATCACAAGTGTGACTGCATGGCAGTGAAATGTTTATTCAGGGGATGTCACACTGTGAGTGCTCCTGTGCCATGTGCATTGAGTACTGGCTTGCATAGCATATCTACACAGATAGACTGTGCTTCAGCTGTAGGATCATGTGTATTATACGATGGAAACAGCTTCCTCTTCAAAGGAACACTGATATCGTACTGGTCACTGTTGTGTGGACAGTAACACGTATAGCTCCTTTCCAGCATTATGGCTAAATCTGATTGTTCATATTATATCCATACCTCCTGCATTGACAAACACATTCAATTCAGTTATTTGTGACAGCTTCCATTGCTATCTGATATGACACATGCAGTAAATATAGGGGTCTGGAGAGAGTCTTGTTTAATAGGCAGGGTTTTGAGCCTGGCAACATCTATCTGTCATGCAAATGTGTCAGACAAGAGTGGCTTACCCACACTCACAGGGCCAACTTTTTCATGAGTTTTCATACCAGGTGGGTCATCACCTTATATGGCATGATAGTGCTATACACCATTTAGAGTGCCCTTCCTTACATGACCAATCTGCATAGGTCTGTGGCATGCATGACTGCTGTGCATCTCTCTGATATCTGTTCAGGCATGTGTTCTAAAAGGATTTGATGAAAATGTTTCTTAGATCATTCCTTGCTCATATGGATTACCTATCCACAAAATAATCATGCTCTGTATTGTATGTCATCCGCCAGACATGTGTTTAATACTGTCATTGTTTCTGTCACAATATACTACTTAGTGGCAGATTTGTGATTCCATAAACATGTCTTACTGTATGGAATGCAGGAGATGTCAATTGGTCCTCTGTTACACTTTCTATTGTGTTGCCACTGTTTAATTGCTGTTCTGTTACTGCTCCCTGTAATTGTATGTGAGCATGCCCAGTATTAGTATGTCAGGCAAGAGGGCAAATCAGGAGTGGCAAAACTGGACTTTTGACATGCCATCTGCTTAGTCTTAACATTGGTTACTTTTGTATGCTGTTTGTTAGATTGCATATATCATTTATATAACCAGACAACAATTACTTGTCTAATACCATGTATCATTTATATAATAACACAACACTTCCCTGTCTATTAGATGCTTGTAGTTGATGAAACCCTTTCTTATTGGTGCCACTGTCATTTCTTTGCAAAGACATGTCCATTTCTGAGTTACCTGACATTACAGCTGAAAGGTCCCTTGGGTTTTGGGTATACATAGTGAGATGGATAATACATCAGTGCTGTCATCTTTCATATATCAATTCCCTGTATGTGTATTTATATATTTATATCTACTGCATTCATTGCATTCACCCCATAATGTATCTTCCATTCTTGCATTGCAAGCTGTAATCTCAAGTCATCCATTTAATTAATACGTATCTTCACTGTACGTTGTTTCAGTGAAGCTTTACGCCCCTATCCACATCCTTTATCAGCATGTCCATTATTGTTTATGTGCATACCTGCAACAACAACCTGAAGAATTGACATTCATACTGATTATCACTGTGTCAGTCATGCAGGCGTGATGTCAAAAATGCTTCTTATATACTTTTGTTACATTTGCTTGCGGAACATGAGTATACTTTAAACATTTCCCCTCTCCAACAGTCACACATCCTTATAACACATGATTGTGTACCAGTTCCAGCATTTCACTTCCCTTTGTTCTGTATTGTTTCCCTGTACTTGCCTGTAAATATGCCTGGGCTGCAGTATATGCTCGTATCTGTGCATTGCCTATATGTGAACCGCTTTCTCTACATTGGGTGCTGCTGCTTGCAAGCAGATTTCAATGGCCATGTAGTATTGCTGGTCAGAGAAAGGTGCTTGCATCCATCTAGGAGTGATTATCACCACGCATATTCAATTAGCATGGCTGCTTATTGCATTAACATACTTAAATCGGGTAGGCACCATGAGGATTGTTAACGAATCCCACGGCATATCATTTTAGTGTTGACTGATTCCACATCCCTTAGGTATGACCTTTCAGCATTTTAATTTATATTTATTTATTTATTTATTTTATATTTGCTAACCAGGTAAAATACAAGAGTGAGGACCCTTTTCAGGCACTTGCATGCAAAAACTAAATACAAAATAGAACATTTTTTGCAAAAAAAAAAAACAGAAAAAGTTAGTACAATTTCAAAAAACTTTCTTTAAGATGTTCATATTATTTTACTCCATTCTGATCTAACAATTTGGATTATCTGTCAAAAAACAAAATGACTGGCTTTTACTCAACTAGATCCTATTGTAGAAACATCAGACTATTAGGTCTGAAGGATGAGTCTAACTTTGTTGTATTTGTATGGCAGATTTTATCTAGAGCATCAAAACCTAGTAAAGTTTTCTTCCTTTCACTCTAGCCATAGAATGAATATACTGCAGCCTATTTTCCCAAAGCCCTAACCTATCTAAAAGCCACGGCAGATTATATTTAAGTCTGTAGATTTCTGAGACAGAAAAACCATGATACACACTGCATGATAAACCTATTTTGTACAAGTGACAGGATGCATAGTTACTCTGTACCCAGACTACGAAATGCACCATTCAATTTAAAATACTGCAAAATATGGTTTGATGATGATATGGTCACCTTCTTTTTGTACATATCAACCTTATAAAATAATAGAATCCCTCACCATTTTGAAGAACCTTTCGTGGCAATGAATTATTTCCAGAGAATATGTCTTCTTTAAAGTGGCTCATTAATCGTCATAACATGGTAACAAGACATTCATTGCTGTCTTCTCTTTCTTAATGCAGAAAGATTAGTACATCTTTAAACAATCCTTCCCAAGTCATCTCCCTCCATGAACTTCATCCTTTGTGAGAAAGACACCATCCAGGAACACATCCTTTAGGAGAGTTGCCATTTGCAGATGTCTTTCTATTACTAACCCTACAAGTTAGGAAATGCTATTTTGTGATGTCACCAGATGTCTCTGTTATGTATTTTTGTGGAACAATGAGGTAGCCTTGATACTTAAATGAAAATGAATCCTTATCCACAGCCACTACAGTTCTTAATGATGCAACACAGACTGAAAGAGGAACTTTGGGAAATGTCTTACTAGCAGTACTTTCTGTTTCACAATCTCAGGCTGTAATGTGTTGTACAGCTTATCACCACAATGATTTTATCATGGTACAATAAAGTAAACGAAAAGCTGTTTTTCATGATAGATTCACTTGTATATATTCATTATTTTTGGCATTTATTTGGCTACATTTATGAATAATTAACAGCTTTCCCACTTTTTGTCATATTACTTTTTCCCCATGGGCTGCTAATTCATTTGAAACCCTGTGATTCTAAAATAATTTTTCCTGGTTTGATCCCTCTGAGCTGGAGTCACCAGCCAGGCCCCATAGATGATGATAATAGGTGTGACACAAGAGGAGAGTGAGCCTGGTGGCCATCAGCGTTGCTCACCAAGATCAGGCATCATGGTTCTTGGGCCTAACAGTCCTCTACAGATTTTCTGCACCATCTGAGGGATTGGTATGCTATGGGTCAGCAAACCATGCTCACAACTTTACATGTGGCTTGACAATATCCATCCCTCCTCAGAGACAGCACATCCTGGCAATCCACAGTCTTCACTGGAGATTTACCAAGGCACTGCTACTAGACCATTTAATACAGGTTTTCTACTTACTTTGACTTGCCCCAATGTCTGAAAGCTAAACACTTCTTTGTCAAGTGAAAAAAGGATGATGCTCATAAAAATTGTGTTGTATCCATTGTTTAGCATAAATCCTTTATATGAATAATTATCAACTTCAGGTGACAAACATACACAAGGGTGTGTGTGTGTGTGTGTGTGTGTGTGTGTGTGTGTGTGTGTGTGTGTGTGTGTGTGTGTGTGTGTGTGTGTGTGTGTGTGTGTGTGTGTGCGTGTCTGTGAGCATGTATGTTGGGTGCACATTAGCTAATATATTTAGCCCCTTCAGAAATGTTCCTGCAATTTTTCTGAGCCTTCATACCTGGACTTCTGTCTTTTGACTTAGCTTTCTTATTATCAGGGGTTAACTTACATAGTTAATCCATACAGTGAGAGACCTTTGGGAGTATGAACATTATGAATGAATGGATAAACTATTTTAGCTTTATTAGCCTCAAATAGCTTAGATTATTCAGGATAGTTCTACAATATTCTTTTGTATCCATGGGTGAAATTCTGTATCTGAGCTACAAACCCAGGAAGAAAATCAAGTTTATTTAATACCACTGAAAAAGTCTATCATCCTCAGACAATACCTGTTACTGAACGCAAAATGTTCCAAGGAAACCTGCTCTGCCCTTTGAAATTGCTAGCATTGCTGACAGTTCTATTTTCACAAGAATAATCACTGTCTATGTCTTATAATTTGTGTTGCAATTGTGACAACGCAGTAAACAGCAGTAAAATAATCACATTTTCTAAATTTACAATCAATTAAAAAATGAATTAATTTCTTGGGACAATACCTGTTGCTTCTGTTCTATAGACATTGACACAGATGGGGGCATCTATTTCACAATTTTATTTATAAACACAGAAATTCCTACTTAATCAAAAAGATAACTTAGGATTATTTCTTACATTTTCAATTACCCCATGATGACATCAATATATCTGTTTATTCTGTTAAGGAAAGGTTATTATTGCTACAACGGAAAATGTCTTCTTATGTTTTTCTTTTCAGCATTGTAGCCTGCCTAAATGTAACCTCTGATATTCACCCAATACCCCTGTTATCTTATGCAGTCTTCTGTGTTTTCTTTTACTTTCCTTGCCAGTCTCTTTGCCACTGTAAGATTCGCAGTAATTTTTATATTTCCTAGGTGGTACATAATAGCCGGGTACTTATTATCTACCTATTTCTTCATCTTCTTCCACCTTCTGTGTGTCCATGGATGACATCCTCACATGCTTTGGCAACACAGTTCAAATTTAATAAATCTCTTAGAGGTGCTTGTATCTCTCTCTCTCTCTCTCTCTCTCTCTCTCTCTCTCTCTCTCTCTTTCTCTCTCTCTATCTATCTCTCTCTCTCTCTCTCTCTGTTTTATCTTTAGCTCATTTATCAGTCAGATATTTTCTAACTGCAGTATTCATGATATTGCACTGTACAGCTGGAGTGGAGTCAGATGACTAACACTTCTTAACCATATTTTTTGTACTGTATTTTATTCACCAATTAATCCCCCTAAACTATCCTTATCCTCTCTATACCATTCTGTCCTAAAATGACCACTTGACCAGTAGTCTTTTGTTTTATTCTGTACTATTATGTCTACTTAGCCACATGCACTGTACCATTTTCTCCTCAACTTTAAATTGTTATGAAAGTTCACCTTACCACTGTCCTTCTATTATAAAATACAATGGGTCTAAGCTTTGTTTGCCTTCACAGTCATTCTAGTCTACTTTTGAATGAATGTTCATATCAATGGGTTGCTTTAGTTTCAACAAGTCTTTTGGGTTTTTATACTATAACAGGAATGAACCCCATTCCTAAGTCAAAGTATGATTAAATTCATGAAATTAGTATTGTTTCAATCTTTGATGTCAGCCAAAAGTGCTCAGTACTTCCAATTTGCCCAGAACTGACTCTTTCTGCAATTCATATGGATAGCATATCTAAATACGGCTGTAAATTCTTTTTTATGAGACCCATTGCTCCTACTACTACTATTGGAACTGTCTGGGTATACTTTTTCCACATTGCCCTTACTTCGGTCTGCAAATCATGGTATTTTATGACTTTGTGTCTCTTTGTATGTAAGGTACTGTAATCATTGGATGAAGCAATTTCAGTGATCAATGGCACTTTTCTCTTCTTTTCATGGACTACTCTAGCTGGTTTTCTCGCATGTATTTTTTGAATTGTTGATAATGGGTGATCCCATGTGATATACACTTCATCATCCTCTATAATGGTTTGTGGCTCATGTTTCCAATGCTTCTCAGCTACTTCAGTATTGTAATGTTTGTATAATCCCCAATGTAATAGTCTTGAAACATTATTATGCCTTTCAGGATACCAGCCTTCTGCCATTAGTGTATCACACCCAGCAAGAAGATGTGCGATTGTTTCCAGTTCTGTTTCACACAATGTGCATTTGTCTGTTTCTCCCACATGTTCAATGGACTTTGTAAACCAACATGTACATATCCTGCTATCCTGTACCACCAATATTAGCCTTTCATCTTTGGATTTAAATCCACCTCTCTTTAACAATCCCTGCATCAAATCCTGATTGACATGAGGTTATTCCAGGAGTTTTCTATACTTGCAACTATATTTATGCTTTTTCCCCATTTTTTGCCTTTTTCCCATTTTTTTGCCTTCTAATGTCATACTTTTCCTTATATTCCTTTTTTTTTGGCACATTCAGTTGTTGCTTTATTTTTGTGTACTTCTAGTTTGATTTCCATTCCCACTTGATACCGATATGCTTCTGCTAAACTAAGCAAGGAAATCATCTTGGAGTTGTTCTTTTCATGTTTTAAAACTTTCACTATATTTGTCTCTGGTGAGGTCAGATGTGTCTGCAGTCCTATGATTGCAGACCTATACATGTAATCAATTTTGAGGAGGCCCATACATCCTTCAGGAAGAGGAATATATAATCATGGTATACACTCATTTTTATATATCATTTGATAAGCGTGAAGCAGTTTTCTTTTTTTCCTGTCCAACTGATCCAATACCATTTGGGGCAGTCAATCACCCCAAAACTATAAGTTAGAACAGGCAGAATAAATTGGTTTATAGCTTAAAGATATTTCCTAGATGTAAGGGCTGTTTTTAGTGTTAATTTTAGTCTTCTAAAATATTCCTTACTGAGATTTCTTTGCATTTGTTCACATTTTATTGTCAGTCTATCATCAGTTCTCAACTATTTAAGCAGTCTCTCTTGCTCAAGTTCCATTATATCACATTCCTGTCCCAGACTGATATTTTCTTAATGCTGCAGTTTTCCTGCTTTAAATGTTGCTTTTGCACATTTATCAAGACCAAATGGCATTTTTATATCACCTGAGAAAGTTTTGATGACTTGCAGTTGACCTTTCAGCCCTCATCTGATGACCTATATAGTTTTAAATCACCCACAAAAAGAAGAGAAGTCTTTACACTTTGTTGTTTTTCTGGCAGCCAAATTGCAATCATAGCCTAATCTGTTAAGTAGATAGCTTAATGGGTTATGGGCAAGACAAAAGAACAGCAGTGACAAAGAGTCACCCTGGAATATTCCCTTTTATCATAGTTTAGCTATGGTACAGCGGTAGCATTGTTGCCTCACAGCAAGAGGTTCTCCTGTTCGATTCACAGCTGGAGTGTCTTCTGTGTGGAGTCTGCATGTCCTCCCCGTGGTCGAGTGGCCTTCGAAAGACATACGTGAATGGGCGTGCCTTCGCTGAAGGTTGGGAGTCGGGCTGGCAACACGGCACCATAAAAAATCTACTGCCAATCATTAGCAGACCGGAGTTCCGCTGTGGTGACCCCTAACCAGGAAAAGCCGAAAAGACAAACATCATAGTTTAGCTACAAAGTGGTTTATCACTATTTCATGGTCACTGTAATGTAACTGATCAATGTAGCATGGATCTTATACATCTATAAGTACTCCTACATCCATGAATGAGGGATGCTATCAATTTTTTTTATAGTGTATCCATGCCATGCTTAAATTCTTTCCCTTTTTATAATTCTCTATTATGACTTTATTTAAATGACTATAAACTGTCAGCATCAATTCCAGTATATAGTTTATACATCGTTGGAAAGCAAGTTATTGGTCTTTAGTTTTTAGACTTACTTGCAGGTTCCTCTTAAGGAAGAGTTATATTTTTACAGTTGTTAACCTGGTAGGTGTCTATGATGCCCCTGCACTGGGCCAGTAATAATGGAGTTTCAATCCTTACCACTGGCAACAGTGGGGGATATAAGCACTGGGAGGATGACAAGTATACACATGGTAAAGTGCAATTTTCCTTAAGAGCACACAGAGATCACAGTCAGTCTGGGGCTGGTTTCTCCCTCTTTCGCCAGATCCCCAATAAGACTCCTCAGTGGCACAGCTATAGGGTTGGGATCTCAGCTGAGTGGCCAAGCCAAAACCTCCAACACCCTCTCTGTCCAACAAGTGCTTTGTGTCTTTGTGTCCCTGCCCAAGTAGCTGACACACACACACACACTTTGAGATTTGATTTATATACAAAAACATGCACGTACTTTGGAAAGGCTGGGACAGGTTTATTAGCTATGCTCCCTTCTGCCCAGACTATAAGGTAGTTCTGACTGCCACCAGCCAAGTCTTTATCAGCTACTTAAGGCCCTTAACAAAGGGTGTCCAATCCTACTATGTAATGTTACTATTATCCAAATGGTAGTCTGACCAAGAGCAAGGCTATTTAGGAGTGGCCTGTAAAGTGTCACCAAATAGATACGCAAGTACTCTATGAGCTTAAATATGTCTCACAGATATCAGCCACAAAGATAAGTTTAAATATATATTTAATAAATAAATAGTAAAAGAACACGACAATACTCAGTAAGTAATCAGTTACATCAGAGTTCAAAATCACATGAAATATTTAAAACAACATTACAGGGCAGTCTCAAATAAATAAAGAAAACATCTAAGCTATACTTTACTATATTCCTATCTGAATCTAAAAGAGTTACTATGCCCTAAAAACATACTTACAGAACAACATGCAGGCAGAAGTACAGAAGGTGGTGATAAGTGGATGCTTCTAGGTCAAATACAAGATACAAAATGCCCAGTCTCTCTCTGAGAGAGTTCTTAAATTAATATCAAATATTATTGCTGGGTTAGCTTGGATGACATCACTTTTTGTTACATGACTTTTAGTTCCAAAGCAAAACCACCACTGTCCAACATTTAACATCTCACTGTGAAAATACATAGCCTTCAGATGTTTGCAACTGCTAGAGGACATAAAACAATAAAACTAGAGGACATAAAACAATAAAACACTTACAAAACAACACAGAGAGTCCCCTAGTATAAACATCCTGTCTCCTATTGACTGAAACTGAAAGATAACTTTTATAGCACAATCGTAAAACAATTTAATTTCAACTATTTTCTTCAAGTTTTGCAAGTTAACTCTATGTTCTAGTTTCTACTGTTAAAACATATACATTTGAATGGGTATATAGTTTATATACATTTCTGTTCTAAGCCAGCAGGGTACATTGTGGACACATTCTTGAAGTTCAGTACTGTAAAAACCCTGTTCAGCACACACTTCTGTACCAGTAGTTTAATATACACATAACATATATTTCTAATACATTTGTAAGACAAGCGTATGAATCATGTTGATATTCACAAATTATATATGATTATTTACAAAATTCTAGATAGCTGTGCTGGCAGTATCTCCTTCTGTCACACTTCTATATAAATCATATTAATATTCACAAATGACATATAATTATTTACAAAATTCCAGATAGCTGGGCTGGCAGTGTGGCAGTGTCTGTTAAGGATGCGCATATAAGCAGTTCTTACTCAGGGCTAAACCTTCATGTAAAGATGTTAATACTTTAAGTCAAAAGTTAGGAAATGCATCTGGACCTGGGGTTTTCCATTTAAGAGTTTTTCTTAATTTTGTTTCAGTTTCTCTGACCATTACTTCATCCCATTTCACATCCTGTACATTTGAGCTTCTTACTGTTTCTTTTACTTCTTCTATCATTCAGCATCTTTACTATGTTTGACAGGGTCTTCACAGATATTTCTCCAAAATGTGTCCATTTCTTCATTTTTTTTGGTGGTGTTTCTATTCCTTTTGCTTTGTTTCCCAATTCTCTATAAAATGTTTTGTCATCAATGCTTATTTTGTACTTTGCCTTTATATTTATTTGCATATCTTCTAATTCTTTTTCTGCATGTGTTGACATTTTTATTTTATTATCTGCAATAGTGTACAATAGATCTTATTCTGTTCTGATACTGCATGTTGCTTTTATCATGTCTAGCTTTCTAAGTATTTTTGTTGATCTGTTCCTTCTTCTATACTCTTCTAACAGTGACACTTCTTGTCTTAATTGTTTTAGAGTTTTCTCTGTTCAATACTTCCATAATGGTATTTCATATTTTCCCTTCATTTCCCTTATTGCCCTGTGTTTTTGCAGTAAGACTTTATCTGTTATTAATTTAACTTCACAGAAATATATCCTATTTCCTTCTGTTATATCACATGAATTTCTCTTAATAGTCTTGATTACATTTGTTCATTTGTTGTATCAGACTTCTAACATTTTGGGTCTTATTGACTTTCTGTAATCCATTTCTTTTATTGATCTTAATATGTCTATCCATCTCTACTAAATTAAGCAACTCTTCCCTTAGACCATTTTCTTCTAAATTGAGGGCACATTCTTTGTTCTCCATTTCCTGTATTCTACAGAAAGTTCCAGAACATCTTCACGTGACATATTTTCTTTAGCTGTATCCTGTATCATATATTTTATATGGGAGTTCACTGATCTATTTCTCCAAAATATTGAATGCATCAGCGTTGCCACTGTTACCTGCTTCTTCCCTTGCTGTCCAACTCCAACTAAACATTTGTACTGGTTTCTTACAGAAGGGTCCAGAGTATCTTAATGTGGCAAGTGATCAGATGCATCCTATTCCACCTGTTTCTCTTTAAACTGGGGACTTATTGTTCTATCATGTTGTGACATTACCAGAGATTGATTTTCTACACTAAATCCTTCACTTTACAGGTAATCTCTTTTTCTTTAAGTTCTTCTTTTCTACTTTCCTCTTTGTTTTCTTTTTTTTTTTGTTGTGAAATGTTCCATATTCAGATGCCTTTCTCTGTATCTCACTTCAAATATCTTTGGTACTGCTTTTGTAGTATTGATATGTTTTGCTTTCGCCTTTGCATAAATATTACATCATATTAAATCTCTTTTTCTTTCCCAGATCCATATTTCTTCAGATGTCTTCTGCTCCTGTTTCTCCTTACTTTGGGGACTCATTGTTACACCATGCTGTGCAATAATCAGTATTAGACTTTCTACACTTAATCCTTCACTTTCAAGGTATTCCATAACTTCATCTTCTATATGTTTAACTTCTACTTTACTAAATAAAAATACTATTGTGTCTAAACTTTGTTTGTCTACACAGACATCATGATCTACTTTTGAATTAATTTTCATATCAGTGAGTTGCCTGTAAATGATTATAATATGTTTGTATACTGACTATTTACTTGTATCTTAGCAATGTTTTTGTTTTCCCACTATTGTATACTCAAATAATTGTTGTTTTTTTTCTCATTACTGTATACTCAAACGAATAATCACACCATGTATGTATATATGTATGCATGTTACTTTCTCTCTGTAGCTTGTGGAGCTTTTCTCACAGGGATTCCACTGAAAAAGTTTTTCTTTTTTCATTGAGTCTTACATTCCCACTTAGTAAAAGGAATAAATAAATAAATAAATGTAGATACATTTGACATAAAGTGAAAAAAAAAAAGGTATGGAACTAATCTCAGTAACACCATTGCCTGAGAAACAACTGCGGTAATGAAACCTGATCTTTTTTTATAATTATCCAACATTTGAGTGCACATTTGGTTTGCTGGACAAGTAAGGATGAGACATTAAACTGAGGTCCCATCTGCTTGAGTTGATGGTAGGTCAGGTGGATGCAAAAGTTTCCACAGGACCTATCAGAAAAGAGTAAGTGTCCTTTATGTAACACAACATAAAACATTATTTACTTATATAGAAAATGTACACATTTACAGGCACATATATACTCACTTCTATTTCTTACTATTTATCATTTTTCTTATAACAGCTTCATTGTTATTCTTTCATAATAGACTCTCACTCTTACCACAATCATAATCTGATTTTTACAAGACATCTGCCAAAATCCATTCCCATTAAACAAAATTTCATTCAGTCTTTCATTCAAAATAACTTATATTACATAAAATAAATTCTTATCTACCCTTATCACTTATTCTTTCTTCTTATTTTTATAATAGCCTTGCATAAATGTATTCATATCTGCACTGGTTATATCATTAATATTCTCAAAAAAAAAATTCTTCACACAACTTTTTCCAGAGTTTCACTACTCTTACATTTCCAGAAAAAGGTGTTCCTGTTTTTACTCCCCACAAAATAAACACACACTTTCAAATATCTTTTTATGTGGCATATTCTCATTTACTGATAATGTATTTATTTCCAGTCTGTACAGGAACTCTTGACACTCTATTGTCTTGCTACACTGCTTTTTTCCTTAATGTAATAGCCTTAATCACTTCTTATGGTAAATATTCTTATGTATTTGCATAATATTGTTTCGTCACATTATTATACTACTTTCTGTATATCATCAATTTTTATTTTGCATGTTAGTATTTATTTATTTAGTTATTTATTTATTTATTGACATTTGTTAACCGGGTTTGTCCAACTGTGCTTGTGGCCCATTTTCAGTGGAGACCCGAGGAGAAAAGCTCCAGTAATACATTTTAAAACAGGTACAATTTTAAACAATATTGATATAATAGCAGTTATATCAAAACAATTCACATATGTTGGGATACATGCATAAAATTAAAGTTGCATTAAAAAGAAGCTAAGTAACAATTTTACATTGATATAGTTCAATAGGTCAACAATGAACATTTTTTGTTTGTATAAAATTGTGCAAATGCATAGCAGATGCATTGGAGAGTGGGGTGTAATGAGGTACTGAGTATGGTCCTTTTGAGGGTACATAAAGGGAAGGAAGACTAGGTAGGGTCATGGCAAGGGCAGGTTCTCGAATTGAGAAAATAAGCTTTTAGTTCATTTTTAAAGTGTGAGGTGTGGGAGAATGAACGTAAGTCAAGGGGAAGTTTGTTCCAAGCATGGGCAAGGGAGTGTTTGTACAGTAGTTTGCCTACTGACCTTTTTGGGTGGTAGATATCAAGTAATTGTTGGTTAGAAGTACGGAGGGTCCAGGATGGGATGTAGATGGAGACTAAGGAAGATAGAGATGGACAGAAGGAGGGTTTATAAAGAATAGAGTGTAGCATATGAAACTGATAAGAGAACAGAAACTGGGGAAGTTCAAGCCATTGAAGACATTTTAAAGAAATGCAGTGGTGTGAGTTGTATGGGGAGTTAGCAATGAATCTGGCTATTTTATAGTAAGTCTGTTCCAGTTTGTTTAGAGTGGAGTCCTGGATATTGGTAAGAACTGGGGTGGCATATAAGAGGGAGGGGAGGAAGAGTGCCTGGCCCAGGGTAAGTCTAGATTCAGGGGTTAGGAATTTTTTGTTCCGGTATAGCAGACCTCGTTTCTGTTTTTTTTTTTTTTTTATACATTGGAGTATGTGTAGGTTGAACTTGAGTTCATCATCGATAATGACCAATATGAGTTTTGTGTGGGTGTCAGGTTGGATATTTGTATGGTTAGAAGATGTAATAAAAAAGGAGGTTTTGTGATGAGAAAGAGACCGGGAAGGAAAAGTAGGAGTTTGATCTTTTTGGGATTTAGGAGCAATAGGTTGTGAGAAAGCCATTGTTCAGTGGATAGTAGGGCCTGTTGGGTCAGGGAGTGTAGTTCAGGAATGTTATTTAAGATGGATATAAGTGTGGAGTCATCAGCATACTGAATAAGGGAGGATTCTTTGCATGAGGTGTAAAGATCATTAGTGAAGATCATTAGTGAAGATGTTAAACAAAAGGGGTCCCAAGATAGAGCCTTGGGGAACACCAGTGGAGATGGGAAGGAAAGGCGAGGAGGATGAGAGCCATTTGACAGATTGTTCTCTGCCAGATAGCTAACTATTAAACCTGGCAAGCGTGGAGAGGGATAGGTGGAGATTTGCGTGTTTGGATAGTAGTAGAGGATGAGAGACAGTATCGCAGGCTTTGGAGAGATCTAAGAAGAGACAGGAAATGAGTTTGTTGTTGTCTAGGGCCTCTGCAATGATATGAGTGAAGGAGAGGAGGGCAATGGTGGTGCTGTGGTGAGGACGAAATCCATGTTTGGTAGGGTAAGTAAGTGGTGTGTGAGGAGGTGATTGAGAAGCTGTGAGTGAATACATTTTTTCTAATATCTTGGTGAGGGGGGACAGAATGGCAATGGGTCAGTAGTTTGAGGGGTCAGTGGCATTTCCACCTTTATGAAGAGGGATAGTGAAGAAAGATTTCCAAAGGGTGGGGACAGTTGATTCCAGAATAGATCGATTAATTAGTATAGATACAGGATAGGCAATTGAGTCAGCAGCAAGTTTGAGGAATGTAGGAGATAGATTGTCAGTGGAAGGAGAGCAAGGTTTTAGCTTGAGTAGTAGAGATTTGATGTAAGTAATGGGAACTGGCTCAAAAGAAAACAAAGTTGTGTTAGTGGGACTTGGAGAGGTGGGTGTCAAAGTAGAGTTTGGCTTAGAGGTTACCAGATTTTGGATGGAAGCAATAGTGTTTATTCAGGAGGGTAGCTGTTTCCTGAGAGGAAGAGTTAGGGTATGGGGAGGGATTAGAGGGCTTTCCAGGATAGAGGATGTTGTTGAGAGTTGACCAAAATTTTTGAGGTTTGGATTTGTTGTTAGCTATAGTATAACTTTTTGTCATTAGTTGTATGTTTTTTTTTTTTTTTTTTTTTTGCAAGGTTCCTCAGTTGCCTGTATTTTTGAAGAAAAGGTGGTTGTTTAGTTTTAGTCCAGGATTTCCAAGCATGATCTCTTTATTTCATAAGGGACCTAGTCTCTTTGGAGAGCCAGGGAGCATAGTTTGATTTTACTCTGATCTTCCTAGAGGGAGTTATTTGTATTGATAATTTTTAATGTCTTCTCTCACATATTCTTTTTTCCCTTTCTCTTATTCTCATCATATTCCAAAATTTATCATTTTCACTTTTACATTCTCATGATCTTCCTTTTCTCTCTTGAATATTCTATACAAGTTAAAATAAGCATAATAAACACCCAGATTTATTAACCCCAATCTACTTTCATCTTCACTCATATACAACACATCACTTATCACTGGATTTAATCTTGAACTACATATTTATTGGGATCATATAAACATTTGACATATGCACTGTTTTACCCATTAACAAATTCACCTGATAAGCATTTTCCTGAACTTTAATCTAGACATCCTTCACAGGAGACATATTTATTTCATTACCAACCCTTCCTATTGCATCATAATTATATAATTTTACAAATTGTATTCCAAGCAAAGACACCCCCAGTCATGGAAAAATGCACACCCCTAGTTTTCATCACAACACCCTAACCCTTATGTTTTTCTTTCTTCATGTAAATCCCCATTTCCTTTAAACATCCATTTAGGCAAACTAACACTCCCCCCATCCATAACTTGTTCTTAACAACTAAAACTGTATTGTCTTCATATGCTAAACTACCAGAATTACCACCTCCTTTTATATCACATACATAGTATCTTTCATTTTATGAACTACTTTATACACTATTTCATTCATTACCAATGCAAACAATATTCCACTTGTGGGACATCCGTGTCTCATACCACACTTCATACATATTTCTTCAGCCTCCTAGTCACAAACATTCTCACTCTTTTATTCTGATAAGCTGACATGAACACTTTTCTAATTCTATTACCTATTCCATACTTCTCCATAACATCTCACAAACATCATGTCCTGCAGTATTAAATGTCTTGTTAATATTGCCTACCACAAGTTTTACATCCTCCATTTCATTTATAACATCATCCACAATTTCTCTCACAACAAATAATTTTTGATATATTCCCTTTAATATCATGTACACATTTCCATAATAGTCCTTATCCTTCCTTCCAGTCTTGTCTGTATTAGTCCCATACAAAAATGTATAATCTGTGCTATTTAGCATGATGGAGCTCCATTTTTATGTAATTCTTTTCATCTTTCTACCATATAAATTTTAAAAATCCACCACATAACTCATCAGAAACAAATCCTTCATTTAGTATCTTTACAAAATACCTTCTTTGCCAGTCCATTCATTTCTTGTACATTTTATACGCTATAGCATCTGCACATGATACTGAATCAGCATTTACTTTCTTAAGTACTTCAACCAATTCACTAATAGTAATTTATTTCTTACATTCTTCCTTATCTTGTTCTAGGATTTTCCTTACTTTTCACACTGCCTTATTTTCTATATGCAGTACTACAATACTCATACTTTGCTCATGTTCATTTCACTTCTCCATTTTACATTTTTCATTTCTTTCATTATACTAATACCTCCTTCACTATTTTATCCAGATATGTAGATACCTCCTCCCTTCTACCTTGTAAAAATATATCTGCCCAAAATATAAGGACTTCATCTTTTCTTGACTTATTTTATATATTTCTTTTCCCATATCACAATACTCTCTTACATTAATTTCTAAATTCTCTGATACATTTCTATAAATTTTCCCATACTTCACTTTTTCTTTCTTTTTTACATCATTTTGTCACTGAAAAAGCAGTTTTCTATACTTCTTTTTAAATTCAAGTCACCACTCAAAATAATTTGAGAAGTCCTTCAGTTATATGATTATTCCATAACTGCAATACGTCTCTCACTCCAGATTGACCCTATCTTGTTTATTCTTTTAATTCTTTTTCCTGTGTCAATATACTCCTTTTATTACATCACCTTCATCTATATTGTTAAATGGTCTTAAAAACTTGTCATAACTGTATCACTGTCTGCTACCCCAAGCCTTCTGATAATACAAAATAATCAACTTCAGATGCAAGTCCATTTTATAAATTCATCTGTTTTTTTTTACATTACTCACTTTCTTTTTATGTCTTCCCCATAAATCACAATTAAAGTCCCCTACAATTTTCGGGTTAAGCACTAGATAGTCTAATATTTGATGAAACAAATGGTCCTTGCTATTTACATATGCATACAAAGTTATAATGCTATAAACATGTTTCCTCCAGCTCACATCTGTAACAGTTAATCTACCCATCTTTACCAACAATACATCTAGTATTTCTACTGTTTTTCTATACAACACAGCCACTTCAGAACAATTTTCAGTTCCTAATTTCCATATTTTCTTTCAAACCCACAAGTTTTCTGTTTGGTCTTGTCAGGAATCTTACATCCATGTCACATTTAGCACACTATTCCAGTATCATTATCTGTTTTACAGTGTTACTAATACTGATCACATTTACTGAAATTACTCTAAATTTTCTGTTTTCCTTCTTTTCTTTTTTAAGTTTAGGCTAAATATTTTTTACATTTTTGTTTTCTTAGTTTTACTCTTTCTGCAGCTGAATATTTCCTGGTTTTGTGTACAAATACCCCTTGATCCTCAGAATCAAAATTTATTCTGGCTAAAACTTCAAAAAAATTTTTAGTGTCAATCCTTTCTCCTGACCTCTCCTCCTGCATGCAAACTCTCTCCTCATTTTCCCTCCATATTTTGTCTTCTACAGATTCTTATTCAACTCACCATCTCATTCAGCCTCTTGTTGTTTTAACTTATGTATGTTTTCTTCCCTTTCCTTTTCTTATTCATAATTTAATGTTTGCTCTTGAAAAAAAGTGTCCCTTTTTTTACACAACCTGCATTCAGACACACACCTTGCTGTATGTCCTTTCTCCCTACAATGGTTATGTTGTAACTTGTCACAATGATTCATTAAACAAAAAAGTCCTGACAAAAGAAACATGCTTCAGGTTGACAAGTATATCATAATGTTCCTCTAAAAGCAGCCATAAAAATAACACTTGGCAAGTGTTTCACCATTTTTTACATTTCAAAATGTCTTCCAAGCTCCACCAGTTCCAAAAATTCCTTTCATCTCTAACTTTCACACTGTTATCTACAGCGTTACACAAATCCTGGAGTTATTTCTTTTTACATCTTCTTCTTCTTCTTCCAATTCATGAGTCCTAAACTGCAAAGTAACATTTTTTAACATTTAAGTTACTACCAGAAAAAAGATGTTCCATTGATAATGCCCTACTTTTTTGCTATACAGTTCCAGTCCCTCAGTTTCAAATGCTAAATTATAAAAAGTCTCTGCTCTGTATGTATGAAATATCAAATTTCTTGAACTTTAAAGAAAAGAAGGGTTTGATCCTGTGCAGTGAGACAAGCTTTTATTTACTCTTTTAATTTTGTGGTTGTTATGCAAGTCAAACTTCAGGTTGCTGTAAACTATAACTCCTAGGAGCTTGGTTGAAGGGTCTGGTGAGATAATTGTGCCATTGTTAGATTTAATGGATAAGGTTAGAGAGGAGGACTTAAGAGATGGGGAGAACAGCAGTAGTTTAATTTTGGAGGGATTTAGTATGAGATGGCGATAGAAGAGCCAATTTTCAACCATGCTAAATGTGTTTTGGGATAATTTTGTAGTGGAAGATATTAGGGTTGAGTCATCCATGTATTGAATACAGGTAGTGTCTGGTATTACTTTATGCAAGTCATTAATGAATATGGAAAGTAAAGACATGACCCAAGGAAAAGTCCGTATGATCCCTTGCAAGCTTTTTAAGTTTAATTTGAAGTAACTTCCTACCATAGGAAGCTGCATTCTCCATAGATCCATTCATTAAATTGGTCATTGTGTCCAATTTATAATTTTTACATAAATCACAGTTCTTTTGTTTAATCATGTTTAACACTTTTTCTTCTTCTTTCTTAGCTGCAGTTACTAATAATTTCAAGTAACCCAAACTGGTGCTAATGTTAAGTTTCTGCCATTCGCTTAACAAGGCTGAATCACAGGGTGTTTGCGCTGGCATTTTCTTGGCCACGTGATTTGCATGGTAACTTTGAATCAGGTTCACGCACACATCAAATACAAACATCTACTAATAAGGAAGAGAATTTAGAGAGGTCTACAACCTGATTGGTTGAAGATATGCTAGCGGGGTCTGGAGGGCAGAATCCAATTACAGTACGGAGAACTCTGCTCCAGTGATGACGTCATTTGGTGCCAAACGAAAAATCATTACAGTCACGCCAGGAGTGCATAGAGAAGAAGAGAGCAATGGCAATGTTAAGGATAAAGAATCCAACATGGGAGAGCCTTTGCCTCCCTCATTTTCTTTTCCACCAGCCTTACACCCTTTGAATTTGACATTTCCTCTTCCAATGAGAGAAAGATCGGTGAGTAGAAGTGGGAGAAGTCAACAGAAAGGGCAGCAGAGAGGGAGGAGCGCTACAAGAATGAAAAGGAAACAACCAGAGGAAACGGTGAGTCCATATACAATAAAAAAGCCTTCATGAATGCAAGAAAGTAGTAGCTAATTTACCAGCACATGAATTAACTTTACATGAACTGAATGTGTTAAAAAAGGCCTATTGTTTATACCAGCAGCAGAAACGGACATCGCTGAAATTGTGTTCGATGTTAAAATGTTTACCAGAAATTTAATGCTCAAATTAATGTTTGACAATGGCTCGGACAGTAATGATTTTATTTTCAAGAAACCTAGTCTTTTGGTACCTAAGCAGAAGTCATTAATTAATGCTTTTGAGCAGTTATGTTTAGAAGATATATATAATGTATATTATGAACAAAAACACAAGCAAGATAGGAATAAGTGGTACAATTTAACTAAACAGGAACATGCTGCTATGATAAATCTACAGAATAACCCCCATATCATGATTCGACCAGCTGGTAAGGGAGGGCAAACAGTGATTCTGAATAAAATGGAATATGATAATGAAATGTATGATTTATTGAGTCATACACAATATTATCAGATCATTACAGCCATGCATGTTAAGAGAATGATAGCTGAAGTATATAATGTATTAAAGGAATTGAAACATAGGAATCTCATAGATGATGATTTATACAGTTACTTTGTTATTTTTAATCCTACCATTCCTAGTATCCAGGGCCTACCAAAGATACACAAATGCAACATAAATCCCCCCATGAGACCCATAGTGGCAGGAAGGAATTGGTGCACAGAATCCGTCTCAGTTTTTATAGAGAAACAACTAAAGTGCCTATTGAATAAATCCACACACATCCTTAGAAACATGGAACATTTTGTCAGAGACCTCTATGACTTCTTTTTTAGGAACAAGATGGAAATTAATGAATGCATATTGGTTACTTTAGATGTTGTATCTTTGTTTACTGTGATTCTCAATGAGACTGGGGTTAAAATGTTATTAGATTGCTACATGAAAGTGGGGAACCCAGCACTGATGAAATTGAAATGATACAGATTTTGTTAAAACTTGTTCTTGAGAACAACATCTTTATGGACAGAGATACGATTTATTGGCAAAATAATGTTGTGGCAATGGGCACATCATGTGCTAACAGTTATGCGAATGCTGTAATGTTAGTATGGGAAACGGAATTTATTGAAGAGGGATTATGTAAACAGAAAGTAATATTTTTTTGCAGGTTTGTGGATGACCTTTTTCTTTTATGGAAGGGTTTATCCATGGACCTGACTGAATTTGTGGATTATCTTAACAATTCAACACCTTTCCTTAGGTTTACTGCCATTTGGTCTCATACTGATATAAGTTTCTTAGATTTAATAGTTATAAGGGACAGTATAGGTCAACTAAGCACAAAAATCAATAGAAAAGAATGTCATGTCAATAGACGTCCGTCTAAAGATAGTATGCATCTGAATTTCATTTTTGAGAATGTAGCACAGAATCAATTTTTCAGAGCTTCTAGGTTGAATGCAAGATTAGAAGATTATGAACAACAAATGCATACAACAAGCTCTGAGTTAAAAGAAAGGGGATATGATGAACAGATGATCAGTAGTAAAATGAAGCAGATTGTGAATCTAAGAGACACTTGGGCAAAACCGTATTTCTCTGAGAGGTGTGACAAGGAGAAGAAACAACAAGGGGTAAAAGGAAGGAGTAATATGAAAGTATGTTTGAGTTATTCTAGAAGCATAAAAAAATTACACAAGAATTATTAATAAACATTGGAATATTCTAACCACAGATGGTCAGATTAGCAAGTTTATAGATTCTCAACCTCAGTATACATACAAAAATAAAATTCTCTGAAAAGGAGATTATGTACTAGTAGAGATTTGATAGGAAATTAAGGAAATATAGGAACAAAACCTTGTAAGAGATGTAAATACTGTCCCTTTATAGCAGAGGAGACAGACTTTAAACACCCTGACTCAGGTGAAACTTTCTTTTTAAGAGTCAGTGCTGACTGCAATAGTTGTCATGTGGTCTGTCTGTCAGCTGTGCTACAAATTTTATGTTGGCAAAACAGATAGATTTTTAAAGGATAAAATTAGAGAACACATCTATCATATTAAGAAGAAAAACACCTTCAATGCCTTAGCAAAACAAGTTACAGAAACAAATGAGCATCATAAATTTAAATTTATGGTATTAGGTATGGAATTATGTAAACAAAAGAGGGGGAGATGTTAGAAATAAGACTGAAGAGATGGAGGCCAATTGGATAGTAAGACTTAGAGCAAATGTAGGACATGGTCTGAATGATCATATACCCATGAGACATATGTTAAAAAATAGACCTTTGCAAAGATGAAGAGTTTCTATTATTGTTTTTATTATTGTTTTTATTATTTTTATGTCTATGCAGTTCTCTTGCAAGTTTTAGCTGTATTCTATGGCATGTTTATATTTCTTGTGTTTTTGGGTGGGTTTAACATTAACTAAATGAAGCAATGAATTGTTAGTTTATATGGTAATATGTGTTTAAATGTTAAGTATAGTGTCATGTGGTTCAGTATAAAAGGTGTGTTTTTAATGTTTGTGTTACACCTGATAAAGCATTCAGTGAAAGTGCTTGTGTATCATTAAAGCAGACTGCATTTTTAAGAAGCTGGAGCCTTGTCTTTGCTGCTTTGTTCTTTTTTGGATTTATAAAGCTATATATGTTTATATGTATATATATACATATATATATATATATATATATATATATATATATATATATATATATATATATATATATGTGTGTGTGTGTGTGTGTGTGTGTGTGTGTGTGTGTGTGTGTTTGTGTGTGCACACATGCACTCTCACATTTAGTAGATACTTTAAATCACTGATAATAACTGACATTACCATGATATAGCAGGCATCTGAATCTATGAACCATATAGCTCATGTGCCCTAGGATGCTTGCAGGAAGTACATACATAAAACATAACAACACTACAGAAAGCATTAATATACTCCTTGATGCTATACACAAACATTGCCTGTCCCTACTTTGTTGGGTGATAAAATACCATAAAGGAACCAGATGTTGGATATAGTGCACTGTGTCAAGGTGTGTTTGTGGGTCATAGCTTTACTGTGCAAACCTGCCAGTAACTACGCAGAGACATGCAGGACCAGGCACAGTGGTAGATGACAGCTGAGGAGCAACATTTAAAATGGAGTGTCTGCTTTTAAGTCAAACACAATGGTTGGATGTATTTTCATATTGTATTCTATATGCAGTACTATTGTCATTTTAAGTACAATTCAATAGTTTTTAACACCAGATTAGTATTTGATTGGCTAGCCAGGGTTAGGTGATCATATTATGGGGGCATTTGAATGGTTTACTTGTGTAATTCATTGATTCTGATGAAGTCTAGGATATAACCAGACAAAAGCGCTTAATTCATTGGTCGAATAAAACTTGGCTTTTTACAGTTTGTGAAGTGGTGTGTGGTTTCACTTGGAGCCTTTTGGACTGCTTTTTGAGCAATTGGTTTGGTTTTTGGTACTTTAGGGCTGATGACATCAGCAGTGTCTGGTGACGAGAATATGGTAATAACAGTGTCCCGTATGCTAGTTTAAAAGAGGTTCTCTCTAATGTCAAGCAAGAGCACAAACACACACACATACCACAGTTGACTGTAGTTAGAATAGAACCATTACCCATCTAAGTGCACAGACTACAGAGCTCAGTGTTTTACACAACCACAACAGCACAACTCTGACTTTTCCAAGGCTGCAGGACAACTTATAGTGGAGGACATCAGCAGTGCATGTTGGAGAGAAGATGTTGGGAGGCCTGCATAGGTTTATAGCTTCATGGGTTCATGTCCTAGTTACTAGACTAATGGCTCTAGGGCTTTTATAAGTCTAGCCATGTAAAAACTCAAGTAACCTTATTGAGTATAGTTAGATGGTTATTTTTAGCAGAGTGATTTTTGTGATCAGCACTGACTCCCCCTGTCTATTAGGGACATAGATGCCACCCCTGTGGTGAATTTACAATTACCCATCTAGTTATCAAGGTTTTTCTTGAATAGGGTCATTGAGGAGCACTGCTTCACATGCAGTGAGAGCCTATTACAGAGGAGTGGCAATTGTTAGGAGATATCTGTCAATCCAGCATGTTTTGTTTATGCAACAGGCTAGGTAGAGGTCCTTGGAGCAAGTTATTATTATCCCAATTGATTTGCTGATGTCCAGCATTTCCAGTAGGGCATGGTCTGAGACTGCTCTGTAAGCCAGCCATAGGTTGCCTCTCAGCAGCCTGTATGATACTGACTACAGTGACAGGTCTTTCAGTCTTTCCATGTATGTCATGTTTTGGAGGCCCTTGAGTCTCCCAGCCAGAAACATCTGTGTTTTCTCCAGTTGCTGCAGGTGTCTAGTGATGTACATACAGAAGGGAACATTGTACTCAACTAGTGGTCTAATAAGGGTTGAGTACAGTGAAGCTATGACCTATTTGGTCTTGGATGTGATGTCCTTATTTATGAGTTGCACAATGGAAAATGTGTGCCTTACCACTATGGACACCATGGTTGAAGTTTAGATTGCTATTAACCTGTGTTCCCAAGTCTCTCACCACTGAGTTTGAACTTAGATGGGTGCCATGTATGTCATAATTAGCAGGGGTACTTCTTTGCCAAAGGGGACAATGCAGCATTTTCTGCATTAAATTTCAGTTCATGAGTTTGGCACCAATCATTTGTCTGTGTCAGCCCTTTTTATAATATGTTAACATCATTGGGGGACTCTATATGATTGTGCCCAGTTGACAGTCATCTGCATACTTAGTAAGCCACATGCTAGTTACCTTTGCCTGGACTTCAGAGAAATAGTTTCCAAACAGTAGAGGGCACAGCATAGATCCTTGTGGTACTCCACTAGGAACTGGTCTATTAGTGAAGGAGGACTCCCCAACATTGATAGTGTGTGTTCTGTCAGTGAGCCAGTTGTCTACTCATCTAGTAATATTAATCCCCAGATGGGAGTTTTTCTCTATGAAACTTGAATGGTAGATTGTGTCAAAGGCCTTGACTAAATCAACATTTGCAGTTTGCCCTGTTTTTCCTCATCCGGGACTTGGGAGAAATTATCAAAGAAGGCCACTAGGTTTAATAAGCAATATCTACCCTTGACAAAACCAAAATGGGTTGGGTCAAGAGTGTTGAAGGTCACTTATTTCCCTGTAGATAAGGTCCATGATGATTCTTTCCATAGCCTTGCAGATGATGCTGGTTAGGCTTATGGGTCAATAGTTCCCAGGATCAGTTGATTGATATGTAGGCGTTTTCAACTGTGAAGACAGTTCTAGTTCTGCATGTTACCAGATTGAAGTGCAGTCCATTGCATATCATGCAACATATGATATTAATTTATGTAGTGTAGTTGATATATGTGTGAAAAAGTACTGAGACACCAAGGTTGCAGTGCATGGGGAGAGGAAACACATGGCTGCATTGTAAATATGTGACATATTGTTAGATAGGGCCTTCATTTGTCATGATTCCACATGTAGCTTCATGGCATAAAGAGTAACTGAACAGCAAACAGCACTAATACATGCAAATATTGACTTTGCATAGTGCAGCAGCAAGCAGCGGGTTTGCACAATGTTTGGCAAAGTGTTTGCACATGCGCGATACATATTTCCATTACTTTCCCTGTCTGTGCAGAGTTAAGCACTATGCAAATACAAGCTGCATTACTAAACACCTGAGAGATAGTATTAAGTCTATGAAACACACCTGCTGCTTAGCTGACTTTGTGGCAGCAGGTGTAAATGCACTGACACAGTTCTTTTTCAGCCCAAATTATATTGGATTCAAATTCTGGAGTAAGTAATACTTTTGGATAAACACTGATAATGCAATGACATTTTTCTTTATAGTACACTCAGCATATGTTATTGCATGTGAATGTAGCTCAGTGAGGTTAATCAGCATTGCAGGGAGGTAAACATAGCCTAGTAGAGCTGCACACTGTTGTTTGGCATTGGTGCATGATGCCAAACAGTGTGCAAACATAGAGACCAAAAACAGAAGTGATCCATTGATATTTCTGGTACTTATATATGTTGTGTGTGTTTCTATTTTTGACCAGATTATATGTATTAACATGGGGTAGATATAAAAGTGGTGAAATGGAGAGCAAGTGGGGGTAAGAACAAAGGGAAAGCAATACAAGAATTTGTAGGAGGGATGTAGGAAAGAACCATAACTATCTATGTCTTTAACAGAAAAAGCTCATAATATGTGCAGAATATTTGCTGAATTTGGACGGTTACCTCCAGAGAGAGGGGGTGACAACAACATACTCATGCTGTATAGCCAATTGGACCAAATCAAGTGTGTCAAGACACATGTGCAAAATGGAGAGCTATGTATGGGACAATATTTTTTTGTGGGACAAGTGCCCATGTTTTTTATTTCAGTAAGAGAGGAAAGCTGGGTAAAGGACATAGGTATTTCTGGGTCAGATAAGTTGGGTAGGCGAGGTAGCAAATGCAAGCAAGATAAACAAGACAAGATGAAGGGAGTAACACAAAATGTTGGGGGACACCATGACTGGGGTGAGGGAGAGGACAACACAGGTCATGCCCATCAAACATGGAGACAGTGAGAATTGAGGCTTCACCCACTGGACTGTCATCACTGTCCCCTTACTCTGCTGGTGGTTGTAGTGCTTGAGATCTCCTCCTCCTATGTACCATGACAGAGAGCAGCCTCTCCATCCAGCACAGGCATACACCAATGGTGTGGTGCATTACCCTAAGCACCAAACCTGGCATCCCCAGCAGGTGATGAGAATCCCATCCTCCACCACTGCTCCAGAAGGATGCCACTAGAACAGCTGTCAGGGCAGTACTACCTAAGGATGCATGTAGGGCAGGGGCAGCAGAAACAGTGCTGCCAGGTTGGGTACTAGACATGCTGGGCATTGGTGCTGCAGCCAGTGGAGCAGAGGCAGACTGGTCCACTGGTGCTGGCCTATGTCACTCTGTTGTGTAGCATTTAGTGATTTCATACACATGGATGACATGGAGACATTTTGTTGATACATAATAGAAAATAAAAAAGAGAGCAATAAGGGTTGGGGTGAGAGAAAAAGGGAAATAAAATTAGTACCATCATATGTAACATTCAATACAGTGATGCAATTATGCAACTATTTTATCTGAAGTATTACATTTAATTACACACCCTAAAAAATATACACTATACCTACAGATTTCTGAAAGTAATCCTTGAAATGTGGTGTCTATAGTAGATACTCAAAGTTACTGAACTTCGAATACGTTATGATCGACACCATATTGTCGAAGTCCAGTAACATCGAATACCTAATAAAAACATTTTAAAAAGTAAAAAAAAACAGAACTACTTGCTTTAAGCAAGGGGGCAAGTCCTCCCGCACCCCCCACACCCCCACTTTTTAAATATTCCAACTCCAAGACCACACTACATTGAAGTAAATGGAAATCTCCCCTTAAGGAGATTTCTGTTTACCTCTTCGATATTCTGCAGTTTCGTCGTTTACATGTCACAATGTCAGATTCCACATTGTGATCATTCTCAATTCTAATATAGACCCGAAAAGTGCACATATTGCACATATGTGTGTTCCAATTATACAGATTAAAGTTAATGGCATGGCATTTATCCCACTTGTTTAGAGTATAATTTAATGTAAATATTAAAGAAACGCAGTACTGTATAGTTCTGACTAGTGGTATTTGAACCCAGAACCTCGGAGTACAGTACTATATTTGCCTTCTAAAGTTGCTTTGTGCTACAAACTAATATATGCACATTTGCTTTTACAGTTAAGATATACATGCTCAATTTGCGGCAACTGTATAAAAAAAGGAAAATCTAAGTTTGACTTTTAAAGCTACAATAATACTTCTCTTGTGTTGCATACATACCACTTGCTTCCTTCAGTCTCTCCATTCAGGCAGCATGAGCATGTCTATTGAACTCTGTCAGCATTATCTGGAGAAAGAACAGAAGAGCATTATGCATACAAGTCTTGCCTATATTTAGCTTTCTAAGTATTACAAATACTCTCTTATTATCATGCTTACACAGCTGTGGAATGTCTGCAGTCTCAAATTCAGTCAACCAATGGTTCAGGGTATTCCTTTTGCACCTGGGCAGGTCATTAAAATGATTTCTACACTGTTCTCCAGTGTGTGGGATGCCAGCAGCACTAGATACAGCCTGAGCCAAACTACTCCATGCCTTAGACTTGTATTGGGAGCCAGAATAGTCCCCAGAAGACTTTGGCTGTGGCTGTTTACCAGGAGTATAATAAATATCCTGGACTCCTGGACACCCTACCTCCTTGCCCTAAACTGGGCAGCTTCCCTACTAACTCCAGACATATCTAAGACCCGACCAAGAGCAATGGAAACTAATGCTTTCCTGCAAATTCCAGTTATCATGTTTACTGGTAGTGCACAAACTCAAGCAATAATGCCAGCAATGTTTGCCCAATGTTAAGCAGAGAGCAGCAGTGCCAAGCAGGTATGAAATAAATATTTGAAAGAGGAAGGTTAATCTAATACTTGACCTTAGTTTGAGAGGGTCTGCTGATGCAGCTTGGAAATATACATTGAAAATTGGAAGGTAACTCGAGTTAAGTTTGCAGACATGCACTGGGGGCATAAATGTCATGACCTGACACATTTATTTTTGGCTTTATACACTGACAATATTGATTTTTAAAGTGTGGAATTCAAACCTAGGCATAAGGGACAAAACATTTTCTAACACAGCATTGTTTTTCCATCTTTTCACAGAATAAGTGCTGCTCATAGTCAGGAATCTTTCATAAATACAGCTGACAGTTTGAGATGTTACACATGTATGTGTGTGACCTGACAAGATTCTTATATATAGATCCAGTTGTGTATGTGTCTTATTTAATTGTGAAGGCCATCCAAGTCCAGATAGCAGAATTATACTTACAGAAATATAGTAGACAGTATACCCTCAGCCATACATCTGAGAACACAATAAGGGTGTCTTATTTCTCATACATATAATTCATATCACCTCCACTATCTAAAGTGTTATATGTGAGAGTGAATATAATGGAAATGGAAAAACAGTAAAAATGTCTGGAATATCCTGTATTAGAACCCAGGACCATGTTTATGGAAGTCCTACACTTACACCTGTTGCCACAATAAGGTTGAAATAACACTTGTACAGTGCATTGCTATAAACTGCACTGTCACAAAAGTAAAAAATAGGTTGCACACCCTGTACTAGAACCCAGGACCATTTGTACTCAAGCCCTACACTTGCTACCACAGAACTAGTAACATGACATTTCCATAAATTCCCACTCATTCTTAAGTAATGCCACTTAGCATGTTTGCATGATGCCCAACAGAATTAATTGAATGCATCCAGCAAAAATTGAAACAATGTATCATTGTTGACCTTTGCACTTTTACAGATACCCTGTCTGCAGGTGATCTATCTGCTTCCTGTGTGGGCCAGTAGTCCGGGTTTGCACACTGCTAAGTGTAGCACAAATGTGATATGCACAGCCAGACGTGACATTCATTTTCTCCATTTCCATTGTTTGTGCTGAGCCATGCAGCACTCAAACACTGGCCAAAAGAAATGGGGGGGAGTAGTTGAAATGAAGAAATACAATCTATGAAATACTACAAAATGTTTGTTAATACACATGAAATATTTCTACATAGGTCTGGATTTGGACTCTCACTCCAATTAACTTTCAAAACACAGTAACTGTGCCTAATCCCTCGTTGCCACACAAACAGCTTTGCAGCAGGGAACTGAAATCATTCTGCATACAACCAACTGCAATATCACCCACAGTACTAAGAAGCCACATAACAGTTATTTGTACATGTATTACTTTCAGATGTTGTGCACCGAGTGATCACACAATCATTTATGACTACTGCTTGCAAAAATGCAGCTCTGTCTTACCTCTTTGTGTTTGCTGCTCATTCTTGTCTTATCTGACCAGTAATCTGAGACATACAGTCTGTAAGACATTCTACATCACTGTCCTTAAAATGAGTGAGGATATTAAATGGCAATACTATGCAGTTGTCAACAAATGAAGGGGAAGTTGGATGTTAATGAACAGAGCCTGTGAATTGTATGCTGCTTTGTGTGCTGCATTTCCAACCTTGATAAAATTACTTCTATGCACTTTGTAAGGATAACCTGATACACCCAATGGAGGTAGAGCAGTCTGCACTGCTGTTGTGTTGTCCTTCTCCCTACCAGTAACCATTCACAGTTGCAATCCATGATCAACAAACACTGAGAGAGTGTCTGCACTATGTTTACATCTGATACACAGAGCCAAGCACTTGGGATTCAGCAATTCTAATGAGTTCACACCTTGTTTGCATCTTCACAGTATTAACAGCCCTGAAGCTACATCATAAAAAAGCCAAGCTTTTAGCTAGGGAACTGGAAGGTGAGAACACTTGTTTATGTGTGGAGAATGCAGAAGAGGCTATTACTTTTGAATATATCTGCACAGAAGATTGTTGAATTGGAGAAGGTATGCTTGCATTTTTCGGCTATATACTGCAGAAGCTGAAATGTCATTCAGAAAGATCTGTTTCATTCATATATATCTCAATTAACAAATGCTACTATTATCTGTATGCATTACTTAGAAGTGTACTGATGGCATGGGCTTGTTTGTTAGGGCATTTCACAGGTTTACATGATTGCCAATAGCTTAAATTGTAATGTCCTCTATACACATGTTTCAAGGACAGTTCACTTGATAGCAATTTTAACATTTCACTTATGGTCTATTAGCAAAATGTGTCATTTGTCTGTTCTTATGGGGATGGGGTTGCAAAGCTACATTTCCATTTTGTATCCTTGTTTTTGCCAGAACAAAATAACAGATAGTTGCAGATGTGAATACAGTAGGTGGCCAAAGCAGGACATATGATCAGATGCAACATAGGGCCACTGAAATTATCTCACCTGCATGGAGGAGAGCAGCTGCAGTGGCCCATGATTGTATGGGTTCCAGGAGGGGAGCCTGCTATAGAGCCACCACTAACAGCAAATGAAGGGTTCTTGTCCACTGTCAGGGATCCTGACAGCTCCCAAGAAAGTTCAGAACAGAATGTCTTTGACATTGGTGCTACTGTTTCAGGGCCAGCAGGTACGACCCAGGAGGAGCTTCCAGGTAGGCTTATATATCTCAATTGTTAAATACTCTTGCATAGTAAATATTTACATCAATATGTTAGTTCTGTTTAACAAGAAATTGGTAGGGGGGATTATAGATTGCTACAGTTAATACATTCTGATTGATTACACATGGGGCTTAGGTTGGACTTGTCATCCAAGTTCCTGTTGAAAGTATAGTTAATGGGCATAAAGGGAAAATGTTTTATTCCATGTGTTACTGTTAATTGTGATGATGCTGTCCTTATCTTTTGCTTAACTTCTTCAAGGACCATCCAGCATAGGCAGCCTACAATCATCTGCACATGGTAAGCCAAACATTTGTATGTCAGTACTGATGAGCAGTTTAGAGAAATATTTAGTTTGTGATATTGGTGTCAGGACTGTTGCGTGTATTGCTGTAATGTCTGTAATAGTGCCATCACTGTTACTCTGCTAGCATATATTGGACTATAGTAGTGTAGATATTCATTTTTGTCCTGTATTTGTTGCTTATTACAGGTGATCCTGCCAGTGGAAGTATGGGACTTCTACCACTTGAAGTCAGAGTATCAGCAGAGTCTGATGATGATGTTGGCCAAACAGAGGCACAGTCAGGGAGTGCAGAGGTTGAATCTGACACAGAGGTTAACTTGCAGCTCTTCCGTGTAATTCCATTGGACACAGCCAGTATGCCTATGCCTACACATTCCAGTGAGTCCTTAGATACTGGACAGGTGGGGGGGGTGAGACAATCAATCACGAAAGTGTGGTTACTGCTGCTTCAGTGCCTATTGACTCTGGCCATAGAAAAAGTGTGGGTGAGATACCATGTAGGAGGGTTGTTAGGGGTGCTTGGAGAAGCCCTGTTGTCCATCCTCCACCTGATCCAGGTGTCTATTCCCATGCCACTCAACATACATTTAGGGCCATCATGAAGGCACAGGCATGTTCCCATAGGTCCTCCAGAGCAATGCTTAGGATTGCAGATGTGGCGCAAGCTGATATGCATGACTGCCTTCACTGTGTTGCTGATTCAATGGATTGGCTAAATGACACATTGGAACATGAGGTGTCTGTGATGGAACATCTGCTGTGAGGGAGACAGCATCCTAATTGGTGTAGGTCAGCTACATCATCTGCTGTTAGCCGACATGGCCATGCGAGATCATGCTCTCAAAGTGGCAGTACTTCCACTTCTCTGTCAGTGGTTGAACTGACCACACCTTAATGTGGCAGGCCATGAGGTCATGGTCCTGGGAATCCTTGTAAGGGAAGCTCATCCAGCAGCCATCAGTTACATCCAGGTAGCACCAGTGCATCTGACAACTGGCATGGATGTCCTAGTGCAACTCCTGGCACAGCCAGTTCTCATGGTTTGGTATGACAATGATGAACTGCCACTTCTACCATGCATGGTTCACACCTGTCCAATATACGAAGATGTAGAGCTAGCACAGAGCTTGGCGCAGGCAGTCACACATCAATTTCATCTGGAGAACCCATACAGGCACACACACACACACACACACACACACACACACACACACACACACACACACACACACACACACACACACACACACACACACACACACCAGTTGCATGGTTCAGCTGTGAAGCCTAAAACTGATTTTGTCTCACTGGCCTTGCATCAGCCTAGGCTTCCTTTCCCCCACACAACACCCTGTGCAAGTGATGTGCCATATCCCTGTTTTCTGTCTTTTGGATTCTGGGATACATAAGCTTTGTGTCTAATGCTCAGGTTGCATAGCTGATTTAGTGCTTAGTGTATCTACATTTGTGATGCTGAATTGATAAAAGTACCTTTTGACTTATATTGGTCTTAGAAAGTTAGACAGTTGATAGCATCAAACTTTTTTGCTGTATGCTTACAATGCCAAGTAACAACATGCAAGGATATACCATTCATTTATATTATTACACAATAAACTCCATGTTCAACACTTACTTTGTAAATCCAGCAGTTGCAACAGTTCTAGTTCAGGGCTGACTCTGTCTGATGCTAGCAGTACACAGTCATTATGTGGGTAGGTAAAGTTTGTGAGAGTTGCCTGGCATCAATGTTACTATATGTATGTGCATAGCAGGAAGGATTTAGCCCCTTAGTTGGTGAGTGTGTGTGCTGTGTATTGCCCCTAATCCAATGAAAGTGCATATTGAGCACACCTGCTCTTCAGCAGGTGTGTGTGCATTTCTGATGGGTGTTATCAGCCATGATTCCAGTGCATAACCTTAATCCCCCAGTAAATGACTTTGTGGGATAGAGCCTTCATGTTTCCCGGGTGGTGCCTTATTTTCTACATGTTTGCAATCTATGGCACCCAGTACTTCGGGGTAGTGTGCTACAGGGTAGAACTCCAGCATATTTCTGGCCCTGTCCTAAGGAGTATAGGGAAAATATATGTGATCACTGACATGCTGGAGTATAGCAGGAGTTGATGGAGGTTCCTGGATGCTGATCCCTGTGACAGCCCCAACATGTCCCCTGCTGGTCTCTGAAAGGTACCTGTAGATAAAAGTCTAAGTGCTGTGCATACCTTTGTCTCCACTGGTATGGGTTCCTCTTGGTTTGCCCTGGCTGAGTTAAGGAGGACAGAGGTTGCAGAGTTCCTGTAGTGTGTCTCTATTCACCTTGTAGCACTCTGCAATTTCCATATCATGTAGATTGTCATAAGTTAAATGGCTTCTGAAAACTCTTCTTCATGGTCTTCATCTGTTAGCAGCAGCAGCATAGACTTCAGCCTGTTGCATATACACATGAATTTAAATAACAGCAGCCCGTAATGTTGTTTCTATGTAGACCCCTTTCCATGGCTGCATTCAAATAGGTTTTGGAATTCACAGGGAAAACCAGCACTGAATCTATATGGTTGCTTTATAGCTTGTTGAATAGCTCCTCCATCTTGGATTAGTTAATTAGCATACAATTTGGCTACTTATGCTGTAATTAGCATGCCATTGTGTTTACCTTGTTTGTGTGGCTCTACACAGTGCGTAGAACTGCTTACCGAATCTAAAACAGTGCTCTATGGTGTAAACAGACCATGCAGACTTTACTGAATCTGGCAATTTTTTTTTTTGAGTTGACTGCCCCTACTGTAAATTTAGCTTTGATAACTTCTCCTACCCTCATCTCATCGACTCCTTCTACTGGATAATGAAAGAACAAAGTAGGAAGACCCTCCCAATAGACTATTAATGCTTTAGTTAGCCTCTGTTTCATATCATCCCACTTACTTAGTAAACACTGCAGTATTTAGAGTACTAATCCCCTTTTTCCTTCATAACTTTTAAAATCTGTAACATCTGGGACTAGATTACTTATCACCATAGGGGTTAGTAACTGCTGCTCAGAGAGTGGCTTGGGATAAGAGTTTCTGTTTTTCTCCAGGTGAGTGAAAGAGCAGAGATACATTCTTTCCAGACCTTCCTAGTGATTCACTTTCACCAGAAAGCCTGAACATTGCTTCTTAGGTGCTAGCATGTGATTATTTCTACTGATTTGCTCCTGATGAGAGAAGCAGGAGAGAGACATTGATTCATACTGGCTTTGGATTGGATAGTGTGTGCAGGACTTCTCTGAGTTATCTGTGGCAGTTTTGGTGAGAACCTCTTCAGGTTCATTTTGTAGCTTGGCTTTTTTTGATGGCTATCTGCATTAGGCACTACCCAGGGTATCTACCAAGAAAAGACAACAGCAAATGTATTGAGCCCATGGACATTTGGGTTAATATTACTTCTCAGGAAGCAGCATGACACTAGTGCTACTCCTTGTTTTTGATGAGAGCAAGACTAAAGCATCACTAATTCGTAGCTGTGTCCAGCTGTGTTGAGACCAGCACTATCTCCATTAACAGAGCACCTCCAGTAATCAACTGCAAACCTCATTGAAGCTACTCTACCTTCAGCCCATATTAGTAAACTCCTGGAACCAGGGATTTGCAGCCTCCAGCTTCTGCTGCAGTCAGCTTGGCAGAAATGGGCATCATGAGACAATATAATTATTGCCTCATGTTTACTGATAACCACCTACTGCTTAATCAAACTGACACATTATGAGATATACTGGAGGCAAAGCTCTCACATAAAGCCAGTACATACAGCAGACAATTGTCAGTAATGCAAAACACTGCAGTACACTTATTAGACCCAATAGTGGTGAATCATGTAGATCCACATATGCTGCGGCTCATAAAAGCAACCTACCTAAGCCACAAAAAACTCCTAAATGTAACCTAAAAAGCAAGTGTCTTTAGCCACCACACAAACACAGTTCAGGCAGCACCTACTGTGAAACATGCATGCATATAAGACTCACCCGGTCTCAGTCCAAAAACCTATAAGGCGACCCCCCACTGTACCTCTCAACCTGGAATCATAAAAAATCTGGACAAAGGCCCGTGAAAAAGTGGTACAACCGTCCAAAAATGAGTGTGCTGATTAACATAACATTTGCATACATAATGTAACCCCACCCACTTCAATTGAATTGTGGGATAGCAATTTGTAAATGTAAATGAAAAACAACAGAATATTAAACAAAATTAAATGGAACAATAGAACAATAATGTTTTATTTATATTTGAACTTGTATCAAAGTTTGAACTTGTGCAAAACTAAAATACAATTTTCTTTTATAAAAATAAAATGATCTGCTTCTACACTAATATTAAATAACTCAAAATATAACCAGAACAAAACCGTTTTATTTATGTTAACATCTGAACTTGTATAAAACTAAAATGCAGTTTTCTTTTATAAAAATAAAATTAAACTACTACACATACAAAATTAAAATAGAATCAGCTACTGCACTGGTGTATAAATACAAATTAAATAAGGTCTAACTTCTAAATTGGTATAAAATAAAACTAAAATAAATACAAATCAAATGTTTAACCTATTAATTAACTAACTACTGAAATAATACAAAGTAAACTCAGTCACAGTTAAAACTAAACAAAAAAAATGGCAACCAAATAAAATAACCAGTTCTTTTTAAACAAAAGAACGGTAACCAATCACGTAACAGATCACGTCCTCTTACTCTTCACCTTCTTCAGTCATGCCGGCCTCTGGATCTGGTAGTGCTGTCAGGAGGCACATTCTCCAATGTAAGCTACGGTTACCCTTTTTGCTGCTTGTAAAATGAGTGGTGGGACTTCAACAAAAAATAGTCATTGTCCTTATTCATTGTGATTGCAAGCAATAAGTTAAGTGTTTTGACATTTAATGACTGCCTCAGCTCTGTTTTAACTTTTCTCACCATGCTGAATGCTCAGTCAGGTTCACTATTTGAATGTGGCAGACAAAGCAGTGTTAATATGAGCTGCTTAAAGAGAGGTATTCATTCCACTTCAGTGCTTTGTAGGACTGTTGACCAGTACTTGAAGCATATATCTGTTTCAGACTCCTGGCTCTGCTGTTGCAGCTTGTAGTAAGTTGGTAGATGGCAAATTCAACCTCAAGTTGACTATGTTGTTGCCATGACTTGCAAAGTCCTAGATGAGTTGCAATGTTCATTACAACTTCAATGTCAAGATTTAATTTCAAAGAATGGTTCAATAAACTGCCAATATTTTGCAGTATGGCATCACCAAGAGGCAAATGTTTTTTAATTTTCAGAAGGACTGCAACATAAAATGCTTTTACTTTGTTACAAAAGGTATGCTAAGTTACAGTACCAACAATGTCATCACCATTTTCATGCAGGTATTTTGCAACATCAGGTCCAACATGAAGGTGTTGCTGCTGCAAAACATTATTCATAGGATCATAGAGGTTAATAGGCTATTGGCCCTGAGGCACTTATAAGCCTAGCCAAGAGTTTAGCCCATGTTTTGACAAATCAGCACCTGATGCCCCTGTCCAGCAGGGACATGGGTGGAATACCAGGGGTATATTTTCTGTTTCCTATCCAGTTATCCAGGTTGTGCTTAAAAAGGGTTAAAGGGGTACTCTGCTTGATGTGAAGAGGAAGTCTATTCCATAGATGGGGAGTCTCTGGGACACAGATCTGTCCTGCCAACAAGTCTTGTTGATGTCACAGACTAGGTTGGGGCCACACGTGTGCGTTAGTCAAGTGGAGCATGACTTGCAGATATGCAGCAGTCCCATTAAGGTGAGGTCTGTGATCACCTTGTATGCCAGACAGAGGTCACCTCTGAGGAATCTCTATGAAACTGAGTAGAGAGATAGGGTTTTTAGCTTATCTGTGTATGTTAGATGTTTGAGGCCCTGGATTCTCCTGGTGAGGAACCTCTGTGGTCTCTCCATCTGCTGCATGTGATTTGCGAGGCACATGCCGAAAGGGGAGTTGTACTCAATAATGGGCCTTATAAGGAAAGAATACAGGGATGTTATGACCTCCTTGGCCCTGGATGAGATACCCTTACTTATAAGATGGGCTATGTAGAAGGCTTTCTGTACAATGGAAGCAACATGGTAGTCAAAAGTCAGGTTGCTATCAACATGGGTGCCCAAATCCCTCACAACTGATTGTGTGCTTAGGACATTGTTATTAATGTGATAACTTGTGGGGATGTCACTCTCCCCAAAGGGGATGATGATGTATTTTTTGCTTGAGGCCATGTTTCTGGCACCAGTCATTTGTCTGAATGAGACCCTCTTGGATGATGTCCACATCACTAGGGGAACTGATGACAGCACCCAGCTTGCAGTCATCTGCAAACTTGGTCAGCTATAGCCCACTGGTTTTGGCCTGCATCTCAGAAAAGTATATCACAAAGAAGCCCCAAGACCAAATCCTGGGGTACGCTGCTTGTTGCGAGTCTACTGCTTGAGGTGGCTTCCCCTATTTTGTCTACGTGGGGGCTTTCAGTGCAAGTTTGCTATCCATTTGGTAACATATGGATTGATGCCTAGTTGAGAGAGCTTATCTATTATGCCCGAGTGAGGAACAGTGTCAAAGGCTTTGGCCAGGTCAAGGTAGGTGGTGTGCACCATCTTCCCCTCATCCATGGCTTTGGTGTCTGTCTCAAAGAAGTTGACCAAATTTAGCATACATGACCTCCCCTTGAAAAAACTTTGCTGGACCAAGTGTTTGGAGGTTGCCAATGTCCTTGTTAACGAGGTCCAGGATAATCCATTCCATGGCCTTGCAGATCAGGCTAGTTAGGCTGATGGGGCTATAATTTCCTGGATTGGTGGATGCTCCATCTTTGCGTAAAGGGATGACAGTGACTGTCCCCCACTCAGCTGGGATGAAGCCAGTACTCAGGATTTGGTTGAACAGGGTGCCTAATGGTGCTGCAAGTTCCTGCCTGAGTTCATGTAGGATGCAGCCTGGGATGTTATCGGGTTCCATGGAGGCTGTATTTTTTTGCCTTTGAGAGCGCAGTGATGACCTGTTCCCTAGATATAAGGTGAAGGGGGCACGTACTGGGGATATCCTGATTTACTGATGGGGGGTACAGAGGGGTAAAGTTTTCACTGAATCTGTCAGCCAGCAAGTTTGCTATATCTAAGGCATTTGTATATGTGGTGTCTTTGACCACCAGTTCTGAACAGATCTGGGTGCTTCCTTTGAGGCTGTGGACATATGTGAAGAAGGCCTTATGATTATTTTTAGTAGATGTGGCCAATTTGGACTCAATGTTTGCTTTGCAGGATTTCACTAGTGCTCTTATTTGCTTGTTGAGGCTAAGGAGACACTGCTTCCAGTTGGGCACCTGCTCCTTCTTGGTCTTGGACAGCAATTTCTTCCATTTGTTATAGAGTTTATTTATTGCAGATGTCCACCAGATAGGTTTGTTCTTCCTTGTAGAGTAGGATTTAGTCCTGTCGGGTATTCCTGATTCCGTGCATCTATATAAATGCTCATATAGTGCTTTGGTGTTGTTTTGGATATTGGTGCCATTTCTTACAGAGGGGGAGGGGGCTGTGAAGCTGTTTATACCATCCCTCAGGAGCCTGCAATCAGCTTTGAAGAAGTTTTTATGTCTCATAATAACTAGAGGGGGTTGGGGGAGATGGTGACTTCAAAGGTGACCACTTTGTGTTTGGATCTTACCAGGGAGGATGATAGTATAGGGATGCTGGAGTGGTTACTCATGTTAGTTAATACCAAGTCCAAGGTATTATCACCTCTTGTGGAAGTATCGAATAGCTGTTCCAAGGCATTTGCATTGACAAAAATCAAAGAATCTCTGGGCATTTGTGTTCTGGCATGGGTAGTTCTTCCAGTCTATGTTTGGGAAGTTAAAGTCACCCAGGATCAGAGTAAAGGGTTGAATCTTGATAAATTCAAACAGGTCCAAATAGGCAGATTGGGCATTTTGAGTCAGATTTGGAGGCAAGTAGCTAGCTATAATTTGAATAGGGGTCTTGTCAATGGTTAACTGCACCTGGAGTGTCTCCTGTGCATCATACTGTTTGATCAGCCTGAAGGTGTGTATGTCTTTAATGTATAGTAAAACTTCACCTCCTTTGGCTTTACTGACCACAGTCTGGGGTCTGAATGTATGATAGGATGAGTAACTAGGTAAGGCTGGGGTGCTGTCCACACCTTTGAACTAGGTTTCGGTGACTGCACAGATGTCAGCATTTTCCAGGTTTAGGAATGCTGGCAATAAGTGCAGTTTCATGTTTAGAATCCTAGTGTTTAGCAGCATGACCTTTAATTTCTGTTTTGTTGAAATGTTTATGTTGGTAGTTTTAACCTTATCACTTGTCCTAAAAAAGGCACTATAGGGAAAACAAGAGCCTTTGCCAGAAGCCTGAAGCCCAGGTGAGACAGATGCAGGCCATCTCTGGCAAAGCATCGTGGTTTGTCGATCATATTTTCCCAGGCTGTCAGGTACTGGATCCCCCTGGAATGACACCCGAAACTAAGCCAATTGTTAAAGTCAATAATTTTCTGTTTGTATTGAGGCATCATTATGGGTGACAGCAGAATGCTACTTAAGGCTAGGGGCATACCTGCCTGGGATGCATAATCAGCGAGTTCAATCACATCTCTCTTCATAAAGTCCAGAGAGGTACATCTCAAGTCATCCATGGCAACATGGACTATGACAGAGTCATAACATTAATCCTCAAAAAAGAATTACTGATAGTACTGATATTACAGAGAAATTCTACAGCAGCACCTGGCTTCAATAACCTGGTTGCATACTCCTGCAGAAGTTTTGTGATATCACTGTACAGACTTAAACGTTAACTGCTTCTGGTCTGCAATTGCACATGGAACTTAAAGGCAAGACTCCATATCATAATTCAGAAAAAGGAATACCAGTTTTACCTCATGACTATTCAGCCATTCTGTTATGAGGTCTATTCTGTGTGACCAGGGCTCATACAACAGGAAGTATGACTAAAGCACAGGCCACAGGTCCAGTATTGCAAATTCATTTAGCTTCTGATGACTCTGTGCATTATGTAAAAAGTGATTATAAATGTTTGCTATTAAGTCTTCTACATGTGATTTAACTGGTTTTAAAACTGATTTGATGCAAAGGTCTGCTATATGGCACACGCAACCCATACTGAAGAGATCAGGACTAAGTCCTTAATTGTGACAGTACAGACTTGTATTTACCAACTATGACTGCAACATTATCTGATGAGTATATAGCCATATTATTTGTTGGAATATTAAATCTGTGAAAACATTCCATAAGGCAGTTATGTATCGCTTCACCTGAACCTGCCACACAAATGGGCATGTCTAAGAACCAAACAACATTTCCATATTTTGCCCGGTCAAAAAATCCAACCAGAATCACAGGGAGTGTATTATCCCCGATATCAGTGCTCTGATCTAAATAAATGCAATAAATCTGCTTCTGACAAACTGCTGCTGCATCTTCCTGATATTCTGGACCCAGGACATCACATCACATGTAATGCAGCACACTTAGTCACCCCACAGCTCATCTTCTTCAACACTCAGGATCACTGAAAGTGTTTTTTCATGTTATTTCAGCAGGTGATCTGCAACACTAAAGGGTAGGCTGTGTAAGGCAGCAAATCTCATGTCATCTATTAATACTTTGTGAGCAGTACTTGCTTATCAGGCTTGGGTGGCAAACATGCCTGTTACTTTCCTTCCAGATGCAACCTGCTTTGTATTTGTCTTGTGTTTCTTTGTATTCTTGTGCCTGTGCAGATCATGGCATCCTCCATGGCCAATACTAATGTTAGAATAATAGACTTTACAGAAGGCATACCCTAGCCTAAGCTTACCCTCACTTAACCAGTCAAATGACATCTTCCAAGCTGCTTCGAATGAAGATCATCTTCTTTTTTTTGTCTACATGACCTGCTAAAAAACAAAAAAAACTCCAAGCATGAAGACATTGATTATCTTGCAAATCATTTTACTACTACTAATAAAGAAATATATGACTGAGGGAACACCTAATACATTTTCCATCTTTAGGTGTCTCAGCCTCTGATTGCTCTGCATGGGTGATCACTGGCTCCTCAGTTGCACTGCTTGTGATTGGTACTGCTACTACTGCAGGTGCAGCTTGAAATGAAAACATATTTTTCCTTGACCTGACCTATTTGTAAAATGAAAGAAAAAAAAAACACTTAACCCTAAGTATGACAACAGAAATTATGATGAAAACCAGATATTACTAACAGAGATATTACTGAGAACAGGTCTTACCTTTTCACCTTCAGCCATCTCTGCTTGTCCAAGTTCTCCCTTAGACTGTTTGATGGGGGTTGTTGCACTTTGTTTTTGTACTACTTGAGCCTTGTGCTACAGCTGCAGCAAGTGTGTCAGAAGTACTTTGTGAACTCCTGTAAAATGAAAACGTGGTATTATGCAGCTACTGGTCAGTGTACGACAAAGACATGAGACAGTTTAGGTGAGCTAGCTGGCTTGTAAGGGTATGGTGATTATATTAAGCATCTTTAATCTTCAATCAAGTTCATTAAACAGATAGTGTTCATGACAAATACAGCTAGTCACTTAGACTCAAACAAGCACAGCAATGAAGTCCACACACACACACACACACACACACACATATATATATTATATAGATATATATATATATATATATATATATATATATATATATATATATATATATATATATATATATATATATTATCTATCTATATATATATATATATATATATATATATATATATATATATATATATATATATTATATATTACATATATATATATATATATATATATATATATATAAATATATATACATACACACACACACACACACACATACACACACACACACACACACACACACACACACACACACACACACACACACACATATATACACCTATTACAGCATTAATGCAAATGAGTTATATTCATATGTTCTTCATAACCGAGAAAGACAGTTGTATATGCTTGATAAGCATGGTGTGAAAGTTCATCACAGAAACACAGAGAAACTTGAATTAGGGTTACAGAAGCATGGCCAACTAACATACACATAAGACATGTACCATCACCACCTGTTCTATGTTTTTTTGTTTACTATATAATATCTACAGATTACAGAAACTGGCCTAAGTCATAGTGTTAGTGTATGTAATTTGTAAAAAGCAGAAGACAGTTACTCTATATTGTGCATACAATCCAAAATGAACCTAAAACATGTGATTTATGTCTATTCATTTCTGAACATATATTATAAACTGCACACATCCAGACAAACTTCCCAGTTAACAGCAACAAAAAACAGTAGCTAGTGAATCTTTAACTGCTGCTTTTCAGATCTCTATCAAACATGTACAATGTATAACATGCTTCCCAAGCAAGAGACTTGTATCGTCAAAGCTCAACATCTGTAAAACATCCTCCCATATGCTATTATTTATTTATTTAGTTAGCTTATTTATTGCATTTGTTTACCAGAAAAGTCTACTGGGCCTAAAAAGAGAATATTTTCAATTGAGGCCAGGGAGAAAAGCTCCGATAAGAACACAGATACAGAAAATATTAAACATTAATTGCTATAAAAGTAGACACAGTGTTACACATAGTGATTACAGTAATATATACAGAATATATACACATAAAAGCAGGAAATGTTGTTGTTTGCCAGATTAATTCAATTAAAGAGGTATAAACAGAGATATATTATTCAGCATTATTGTACCACTATCAACAAGTGATGAAAAATAATAATGGAGAAAATATCATCAGTCAGTAGTAGCAAAAAGCAAAGAAGTTTAGTTATCATATATGGAGAAGGAGGAGGTTAGATTATAGAGCAGGTACATAGCCAGGAAGAGTTGAGATCATGTTTCAGTATTTGTTTGAAAGTCGTGGTACTGCCTGTGTTTCTTATAGGAGGTGGAAGTGAATTCCATAGTTTGGACATAGTGAAGGAGTAGAGGAGTTGACCAACAGGTAAGATTGGCTTTTCTACTTTTAGGAGTAAATGATTTTCAGATCTTAGTTGCATGCTCGGTTGGTATTGGGCAAGTATTGTTGAGAGAGAAGGACAGTCTGTGGGTCTGTAGATTTTGTGTGCTGTAGTCAATTGGGTGGATGAGAGATGGTGGGGGAGTTCCAGCCAGCCTAATAGTTTCAGTGAGTTACAGTGCTGGGATGAGAATTTGGCCTTGGTGGTGACTTATGGGATCTGTAAACCTGTCACAAAGTTTTCTGTTGTGATTTAACACCTTCATCCAATTTTTAAGGAACACAGTAGAGGAGGGAACCAAGACTAATTGAAGAAGCACAGCACAGGTCTTTTGGCAACCCAGCCCTCACCATCATTCCCCTCCTCCAGCCAGCCTGCACATATAACTCACTCTAATTGCTCACCACCACAAGGCACATATTAGTGGCTATCAGCTGGTGAATTGTTTTCAAGAACAAGAAGTGCAGACAGCAAATCTCTCAATCTGTTAGCACAACAGCAGTTAGTGGTAAAGCCAAATATGCAAGGGATGGGGTGTGGGCTACTTTTTTCTTTAATTTTTGCAGAACAGCAAGCCCCCTGCACCCCACACCCCCTGCTAATTAAATATACCAACTCTGAGATCACACTACATTGAGGAAAAGGGTAGACTATGACTAGACAATGAATATTCATATCGCATCTGTATGGGTGTATGTCTCCCATATGATGACATGCCCCTTTCACCTGCCAGTCACTAAGACCATGCCTACATCTGCACAAAATAGCCTGCAAGGTAATACCATTAAAACAAAGTCATTTACTTTAAATATTGGCTTTATGACATTGGTACAATAATGCACTTTGTGTTATAATACATTTTCTGAAGGATATGAAGTCTGACACTAAAAGTACCTCTCATTACTTTGCTTACTGACTCAGTACAGTCTTCACTCTGCCAAGAAATGTACATTTTACAAGACAAACCACCTTAGCACTATTAACTATATATTTCTAGGATAGCAAGCTCTACTCTGGGTATAAGTGCACAATACATACACAAACTGACATTACACAGTAATACAGGTGCAATATTGTTAGCAACCACAGCAAGAATATACATACAATGGGTAATATATGAAATAGCTATTAGCAGCTTACTAAAAGTTTCAGCTACAAAGCTCACCGGATGGTTAAAATCTTGTACTTTATGTGACGCCCCTGCACTGGCCCAGTAATCAAGGAGCCTCAATCCTCACCACTAACACCAGTAAGGGATGTGCACATTGGGAGGATGACAAGTACACACACAGTAAAGTACAATTTCAGTCTGGGGCTGGTTTCTCCCTCTCTCTCTGCAGATCCCCAGTAAGATTCCCCACTGGCACAGCTATAGCATTAAGATCTCAGCCGAGTGGTCAAGCCAAAACCTCTAGCACCCTCTCTCTCCAACAAGTACTTTGTGTCCTTGCCCAAGTAGCTGACAAACACACACACACATGCACACACACACACACACTTTGAGGTTTGATTTATATACAAACACACAGACACTCCTGGGAATGGCTGGCACAGGTTCATTAGCTATGCCCTCTTCTGCCCAGACTATAAGGGAGAAATCACTGCCACCAACCACCCTTACCTACCAGCTACTATAAGGCCATTCCAAAAGGGTGACCAATTCTACTGTGTATTGTTACTATTATCCAAATGGTAAGTGTGACCAAGGCCAAGGCTATTTACGAGTGGCCTGTACAGTGTCACCAAATACATATGCAAGTATGCTAAGAGCTTAAATATCTCTAAACAAACCAGCCACAATGAAAAGGTTTAAGTATATTTAATAATAAATAATAAAAGCATAAGAAAATACTCAGTAACTCAACACAGTGACAACAGAGTTCAGAATATCAGGAAATGCTTCAAAACAACACTGCAGGACAGTCTCAAATACATACAGAAAACATCTAAATTAGTTTTTACTGTATTCCTATCTAGATCTAAGAGAAATCACTGTACCTAAATAACTTACTTACAGAGCAAAGCAAATACAGATGAGAAGTGCTGAAGAGAGGATGTTTCTAGATCCAAAGAAAAATACAAAATGCACAGACTAACTCTCTGAGATAGTTCTTAAATTACTATTAAACATTTCTGCTGGGTTATCTCAGATTACATCATTCTTTAACACCTCTGCCTTCAGTTTCAAGGCTAACAGGAACTTAATATTTAGCACCTCTGTGTCAAAAATACCTATCTCTTAGAAGCTTGCCTGGAACTGGAAATCACAAAACAGTCACACACTTCCACCTTAGACACTCGTAATAATCTCTGTTTTCAGACAATAGAAAGAGTTTCCAGATGCAGACATTCTGTCTCCTAGCTAAGATAAATACCATCATAAACAATTCACCTATTTTCCCAGAGTTTGCAAGTTAACTCTGTTCCTTTCCAGTAGGGCACACTGTGGCTACATTGTTGAAGCTCAGCACACAACACACAGTCCAATACACACTTTTGCACCAGCAGTTCAACATACACACAACATATAGTTTTCTTACATTTGTAAGACAAGCATACAAATCATATTACTATTTACAAATGACATAGACTTATTTACAAAATTCCAGTTAGCTGGGCTGGCAGCCTTCACAATTCTCCCTCTCCTGAGAACTCAAGCTAGTTTTTCAAGTGACCTTTGAGAAAAGTTGCTTGAGAGAGTTGAGCCTATCTGGGAATACCTTACCCCATTCTCTGTCTTGAGAACCCATCTGTGTTGGTTTTGCTAATCCCACTGTGGTACTGCACTGTTATATCATATGCTTGCAACCCTAGATTCCATGTTAGCAACTTGGCATGTTGCTTTCTGGCTTGATGTAGCCATGTTAAGGGATTGTGGTCTGTAACTACAGTGAATTTCCTTCCATATAGATAAGTCTGAAGTTTCTGCAGTGCCCACCCTATGGCTAGACATTACATTTCTACAGCTGCATAGCATTCCTTCCTGGGTTGGAGCCTATGACTGAGATAAATCTCTGGATGCTATTGTTCCTCTGAAGAAATTTGGCTAAGTACAGCCCCCACCCCATGGCTTGAAGCATCCACCTGCACAACAAATTATTTGCTGTAATCTGGTCTGGCTAACACAGGGGGTCCTCCCAAAGCTTCTTTAAGCTTCTGGAAAGCCTGTTCACATGCTGGGGTCTACATTACCTTATCTGGCCTGTTTTTCCTTGTCATGTCTGTGAGGGGAGCAGCTATGGTACTAGGATTGGGGACAAACTTTCCGTAGTACACTGCTGTCCCTAAAAATGTCCCCACCTGATTTTTGATAATAGGTACACGCCATGCCTGAATGGCTTTTACTTTGGCAGGTCCTGGCCTGATCTTACCACTCCCCACTCTATGTCCCAAGTAGGAGACCTCTGCCATACCCACCTAACATTTGCTGGGCTTAATGGTCAACCCTGCCCTCTGCAGTCTTCCCAGCACCTACCTGACATGCTGAAGGTGCTCTTGTCAGGAATGGTTGTAGATGGAAAAATCATCTAGGTAAGCAAGCGCAAAATCTTCTGCTCCTGCTAGGATATGATCTACCAGCCTCTGAAAGTTGTTGGGACATTTTTCATCCCAAAGGGCATCTTTGTGAACTCATACAAGCCAAAAGAAGTCACAAAGGCTGACCTCTCCCTAGCACTGGGGGTCAAGAGCACCTGCCAGTAACCCTTGGTAAGATCAATTGTGGTAAGATGCTTAGCCCCACCCAGCAGATCTAGGGCTTCATCTGTCCTAGGCATTGGGTAAGCATCTGACTCTGTGTGACTATTTAATTTCCTGTAGTCCACACAGAGCCTGGTGCTGCCATCCTTCTTTGGTACCAGCACCACTGGGGAGACCCAGGGACTGCTGGACTCCTGAATTACCCCTAGTTCCAACATGTCCTGTATATCCTCCCTCAGAGTCTGTCTCTCCCAGGCACCCTAAAAGGGGCCTGCTTAATAGGCCTTTGAGGTCCTGCATCCACATGGTGTTGCACCAGGTGGGTGCACCCTGGTTACCCAGTGAACATTTCCCCAAACCCCCGTAACACTGCTTGGATTTCTTGAACCTAGGTAGGAGATTACTGCTGGGACATTGCTACCCATTCCACTGAGGTGTTAGTCCAAGCCTCACTGAGGAGATCAGTCACCAGATCTCCCTCAGACTCCTCCTGCAATCCACTGCAAATACTCATCACTAGGGCCTCCCTATCATGACGTTAACATGGTAAAATTTGTGGGCCTGCCTCCTGCCTAGCAGTTCTACCATGTAGTTAACATCGCTGACCTTCTTTACCACCTTGTAGGGTCCCTACCAAGCTGCCTGCAGCTTGTTGTGTCTGACAGGAATGAGAACCCTTACCAGCTGCCCTACAGCATACTCTCTAGCTCAAGCATTCCTGTCATACCAGACCTTTTTCTGCTGTTGGGCTTCTGCCAAGTTCTCCTGCCAAGCTCAAGAGTTCCCTGAGCCTTGTCCTGAGGTTTAGGACATATGCCACAACAGACTCCTTGTGGGATTTGCACTCACCCTCCCACTCATCTCGAATTAAATATAGAGGCCCCCTCACCCTATTCCCCTACAACAACTCAAAGGGTGAAAAACCTGTGGATTCCTGGGGAACCTCTATGTAAGCAAACAACAGATGGGGCAAATATTTGTCCCAATCCCTTTTAAACTGGTCTGCAAATGCCCGTAGCATTGGCTTGAGTGTAGAGTTTAAACTCTCAAGAAGACCATTAGTCTGGGGATGGTAAGGAGTGGTCTTTAGGTTATTCACCCCACAGTACTTCCACAAACAGGTCATTAGGTCTGATGTGAAATTGGCACCTCTGTCAGTCAGTATTTCTTTTGGGAAACATACCCTACTGAAAATATCTAACAAAGCATTTGTCACCTTTTCTGCCTCAATGGAGGGCAGAGCCACTGCCTCAGGATATCTGGCAGCATAGTCTCTACTACCACTAAGATATACTTTTCTGTGTGGAACTTGGGGTACTCCGAGGCCCCAGAATATCCGTAGGTACCCGCTGAAATGGCTCCTCAATCACAGGCAAAGGCATCAAAGGAGCTTTCACCTTATCTCCTGCCTTACCTACCTTTTGGCACTGCTCACGGGTCCTGCAGGTCCCTGTTACATCTCTGGAAATCCAAGGCCAATAAAAGTTCTGCATAAAATGTTGCTTGGTATGTTTTGTGCTGATATGGCCTGCAAAGGGAATATCATGGGCTATGGCAAGAAGTGCCAGATGGTAGGCTCTGGGCACTGCTAACTGCTGTATTCTCTCACCCTCTAGCCCTCCCACAGGGGTCCACTATCTATACAGTAAACTTTTATCCCAGTATAAAGATTCCTCCTTCCCTTGAGAATCAGGTGCTTCACTAGCTACCTCCCTCAGGCCTTGTAATGTAAGGTTTGAGAGGTGAGCCTGTCTCAACTTTTTCTTTGTAACCCTTCCCAGCTCCCCTTCCACAGGAAGTCTGGTATCCTTTGACAGCGGTTCCTCACTGTCAGCCTGGGTACTACTATTCACTTCTGCCTTTGCAGTCACTCTGTCCAATGGAACATCAGTACCCAGAAGCAGCTGTGGCTCACCTTCAGTCTCACCGCTACAGGATAGCTCCCTCCCTGAAGTAACAACCTCACTAGTCCTGGGTGTAAGTGTGCCTTCTGTCTGTGTCTCCCCCAGGCTATCAGACCCACACGCTTGTCTCCAAGCCTGACCGTGTGTAAATGCATGAACACATGGTACTACATTATCAAAATAATTCCCTATCTGGGCATCTACAGGGATTTCCTCAAACACACCTGGTTGATGGCTTCCTTTTCCACCCTCCCAGTCAAGGTGAACCCTAGCCAAAGGTATTTAGAATGGGATCCCTCCTAAAGCTCTGACTGGAGTAGACTGCCCAGGCAAGTAGTGCTCTTCTGTAACCACTGCAGGCTTCACAATGGTTATATCAGAGGCTGTGCCTCTCTTAACAATGGCTTCTTTGCCATTCACTAAGATAGGGTATAACCTCTTGTGGCAGTTTGGTAGCCTTGTTGTCTCAACACAAGCTACTCTTGGCATTTTGTCATTCTGACTTACTGGCTCTCCCACCTTTTGTTCCCCACTTTGCCTCTGTGGACATTTGTATGCTATATGGCCCCACTGGTTGCATTAAAAACATTTAACTCTTGGTCCTGGATGTGTACCTGGACTAGTGGCTTCCCCTGCTACTGGCAGATTCTGTTGGGGCAGTCTGGGTTTCCAACCATGGGTTCCCTTAGACCCATGAACAGCACTGGGTACCTCTTTCCTGTGCAGGGATGCCCTGCTTGCTAGGTATAGGTCTCCCTTCTTCCCCAGCTCATCTATAGTAAGGCATTGTCTATCAGGTAACCAGATTCTCATGTCCTCAGGCAAAGTACTAAGGGCTTGTTCCCTCACCAAAAGGTCTGCCAGCCCTTCAAAAGTGGTGACCTGACATCCACACACCTATCTATGAAAATAAGTGCTTAGTTTATAGGTTCATAGGTTCATTGGTAGGTACTAGGCTATCAACCCAAGGGCCTATGTAAGCCTAGCCAACAAGGTTCCCTGGCATACGCCACCCAAGAAAGTTATTTTCCTGTGCCACTGTTGAGCAGAGACACAAAAGTGATCCCCGGGGTGTATTTCCTATTTCCCATCCACTCATCAAGATTCTTCTTGATGAGTGCTAATGAAGAACTTTGCTTGACATAGATGGGTAGCCTGTTCCAGAGTATGGGAAGTCTCTGGGACAGGAGTCTATCCCTTCAGCATGTCCTGTTTATTGTGGTGACAAGGTTTAGGTCCCTAGAGCGTGTAGCTCGGAGGGATTGGGATTTCTTTAGATGTAGCATGTCCAACAGCACTGGGTTTGACATAGCTTTATATGTTAGGCAGAGATCACTTTGGAGAAGGTGATATGCTACAGAGTAAAGCTGGAGTTTTTTGAGGCGGTCAGTGTAGGGCATTTGTTTGAGGCCAGTAATCCTTTTTGTGAGGTACTTCTGTGGCCTTTCCAGCTGCTGCAGATATCTTGTGAGGTACATTCCAAAAGGGGCATTGTACTCTATAATGGGTCTAATGAGTAGAGGGGAACAATGACCTCTTTTTTCCTGGATGAGAACCCTTTTATGATGAGGTGTGCCATGTAGAAGGACTTCCTGACTACTGTGGTGATGTGACTATCAAAGGAGAGACCACTGTCCACCTGGGTCCCAAGGTCTCTTATCACGCATTTGGTGTTAAGTAGATTGCTGCCTATGTGGTAGTTCATGGGTACAGAGTTTTTACCAATGGGGATGACACTGCACTTTTTGGCATTGAGCTTAAGGCCATGGCTTTGACACCAGGCATCTGTCTCAGTGAGACCCTTCTGTAGGATGTCCACATCATTTGGGGACTTGACTATGGCTCCTAGTTTGCAGTTATCTGCTAACTTTGTTAACCAGAGGCCTTCTGTGTTAGCCTGTACTTCAGAGAAGTAGATACCAAACAGGAGAGGTCCCAGGACGGAACCCTGTAATACTCCACTTGTCACTGCTTTGAGGTCAGATTTGGAGTCTGCAACTTTTACAGTGTGGGTTCTGTCAGTGAGCCGGTTGGCAACACATCTTGTGACGTAGGGATTAATACCTAGTTTAGTGAGTTTAGCTATAATTCCAGAATGGGGATGGTGTTGAAAGCCTTGGCGAGGTCAGGATAGGCTGTGTGAACGACCTTACCCTCATCTATGGCTTTGGTGACTGCCTCAAAGAAGTCAATCAGGTTCAGGAGGCATGATCTGCCTTTCACAAATCCGAACTGAGTGGGATCCAGAGTTGGAGGTTACCAATGTCTTTGTTTATGAATTCCATGATGATACATTCCATGGCCTTGCAGACCAGGCTCATCAGGCTGATAGTTCCATAGTTCCTGGGATCAGTGGTGGCTCCCCCTTTGTGGAGTGCGATAACTGTTGCTGTGTGCCATTCAGTGGGTACAAAGCCTGATGTGAGGCTATTATTGAACATGGTGCTTAAGTGGGGAGCCAGTTCATTCTGAAGTTCATGTAAAATGCAGCCTGGGATGTTGTCCGGTCCCATGGATGCTGTGTTTTTGGCTTTAGAGAGTGCAGCTTTTACCTGCGTAGTTGTGATTACAGGGACTCTGCATTCTTCCTGTATAGATATGGGCCTTTTAGGGGATGAGGGGGGGATAAAGTTAGCAATGAACCTATCTGACAGGATGTTGGCAATATCAGTTGGTTCTGTAATTTCGTGCCTTTGTGCTGTAACTCAGAGCCGATCTGGGTGTTGTCATCGAGATTCTTGACATAGCTATAGAATGCTTTGTGGCTGTCCTTGGAATTAGTGGTGATTTTGTTTTTGTAGCTAGCTTTGGAGGATCTTATAAGAGATCTCAGCTTCTTACTGAGGCTGAACAGGGAGCTCCTCCACTCATTGGATTTTACTCTCTTTTGCAACAGTTTCTTCCTTCTGTTGTATAGTTTGTTCATGGCAGGGGACCACCAGATTGGCTTCCTTTATTTGGAGGATAGCGTCTTGGTTCTGTTTGGGATAGCAAGATCCATGCACTCGTGTAAGTGCTTATAGAATGCATTTTTGTAGGATTCAGCAGTTGTAACTGTATTGTCCATCTGCATGGGTGTCATGAAGTTCACCACTTCTATCTTAAGAAGCATGAAGTTGGCTTTGGAGAATTTTTTTACCGTGGTTTCCTTAATGGCGGGGGTGGAGGCGGGATGTGGATATCAAGGGTGATTAGCTTATGGTCGGATCGGATCAATGAGGAGTTAACTTCAGGTGTGGAACACTGGTCACTCATGTTGGTAATGACTAGGTCTAGGATATTGTGGCCCCTGGTGGGTGTGTGGATAAGTTGATGCAGGGCATTGGAGTTTATGAATTCCAGAAAACGTTGAGCTAATGAGTTGGTAAACGAGTAGTTTTCCCAGTTAATGGTGGGGTAGTTGAAGTCGCCCATTATTAGGGTGTTTGGTTGAACCCTAATATTTTCCAGTACATCAAGAAAAGAGGAATGGGAATCCTGAGGCATGGTGGGGGATCTGTAGCAAGCTACAATTTGGATTGCAGTTTTCCCCAGAGTTAGTTGCATTTGGATAACCTCAGATGCATTATGCTGAGCAACTAGCTTGGAGGTGTGGATATCCTTAATGAATATGGACACACCTCCACCTTTGGTGTTTCGGTCCAGGTTACATGGCCAAAAAGTGTGGTATGAGTTATAGCCTGGTAGTGCAGGGGTGGTCTCTGGAGCCTTGAACCAGGTCTCAGTCACTGCACAGATATCGATGTTCTCCGTTTTAAGGAGTGCCTCGACTGAGTGCATTTTGAGATTTAGACTTCTAGAATTGAGTAGCATTACCCTTAGTTTTTGCTTGCCTGTTGTTGTTACGGTGGTGAATTTGTTATTTGAACCTTCCCTAAAAAGGCACTATAGGGGCAGCAAGAGCCTTAGCCAGTATCCAGAATCCCAGGGGCGACAGGTGCAGGCCATCTGTGGAAAAGCATCATGGTCTGTCGACCATGTCATCCCAAGTATACAGATACTGGATCCCCTTAGAATGACACCAGAAGCATAGCCAATTGTTTAAGTCAATAATTTTGTCCTTGTACTGCGGTATCATTCGGGGCAATGGCAGAATGCTACTCAGGGCTAGGGTCATACCTACCTTGTCTACAAGATCAGAGAGCTCTTCCATGTCTCTTTTCATGTAGTCCAGGGAGGTATGTCTCAGGTCATTCACACCAACATGGACAATGACAGAGTCATATTTGTACTCGTTGTGGAGTAACCTGAGTGCGTGGGTTATGTGGCGGATCCTGGCACCCAACAGGCAGCTGACAGTAACCTTTTTTTAGCCTGGTGAGTGGGACATCAGTGTGCCTGACTATAGAGTCACCCATGACTAGTGTGTTGGGTACGTTATTTTGCCTTATTGGCTGTGGTTGAGTGGCACACTGAGTCTGTGGGCTATGTGTCATTTGGGTTGTGTTGGGGGATGGAGGTTGCTTGCGTTTCTGCTTTGGCGGTCTCTGTTGCTTAGACAGATTATTATTGAGAGCCTCCGCAAATGTTTTTCTGTTATTGTATGTGGATTTTGGTGGTGTAGATGTAGTGAGACTGCGTAATGAGTGTGGTGTGCAAATGTTTACCTTCTCATGACTGTCAAGTTCAGTTTTGGTTGGAGAGAGCTTTACCTCCAGTTTGGCTAGATAAATGCATCTCTCACAGGTTGTAGTGTTGGCTGGTAGGAGGAGAGGGTTGTCTGTGTACATGAGGCAATTTCTACATTGCCTCAAGATACCCAGATTCATCAGATAGACAGGAGAGACACTGGAAGCTGACCCTTGGACATGCCTGAATAAAAAACTATTTTCCTCTAGATAAGTGAAGACAGTGAGTACAAGAGCTGTTTTTCTCCAAGCAAGTGAGAAAAGTAAGTACAAAAACTGTTTTCCTCTAGGTAATGAGGAAGATTGAGTGCTATAGTAATTAATAGCTTATTTAGTCCTTACAAGTTCTGAACAAGTGCTGAGCATGAATAAGCAAATTTAAGTGCTAAAACTAAAAATCTGTATCTGCACTAGACGAGTTACAGGACAGATACAAGTGCAAATGCAGGCTTTCAAACCAGAAAGTTGAGTTCGATGGAAGAGATTGCCCAAATGGCCAATAACTACAATTTCTGGGCCAGAACCACTCCTTATGTGGTAGACAGGTTACCTAGTGCTTACCAATCCCACTGACAAGCTAGAAGGCTTCCCTCCAACACAGAAAGGCTTGGGGGGCTCAGAAGCTTACATACAGTCCTGGATACAGCAAATCTGTATCTGGAACACTAGTTACAGGAAAGGTAGGAAACAGGCTTACAGTTTTTTTTTTTACAGGAAAAGAAGCAAAAACAGTAGTAAAAACAATTCACATGCAATGCAAGCTAGCACACTTGAGTATGTAGCAATATTAGACCAAACAGTTTAAAAAATGCAATTAAATTAAAAAGCACTAAAAGCAAGTGCAGAAAGAGTTTATTAGGTAGAATGTGGTAAAGAGATGGGACTGGGGGAGTGTCCCAGATCAAATCTACAGTGGGGTGGGCAACTGCAAAAGCCACCAAATTTAAACTAAAAACCAAAAATAGGGAGGGAGGGTGGGTGAGACAAAACAGAGATCTAAGCAACAACTAACAATACAAACTCTAAAACCAAAAAATATACTCAGCTCTGTATATTTGCAGATCAGTCTCTCAGAACAGGGAGACAACAGTTTCAACAGAGATCTAAGCAACAATTAACAAACTCTATAACCAAAAAAAATATACTCAGCTCTGTATATTTGCAGATAGTCTGGAAAACAGTCTCTCAGAACACAGGTTACAGCAATTAAATGCAGGCAGTTACTAACAGGTCAAATTTTGGGCAAGTGATCGTTGAGTTAGATAACAAACAAGCAGTAACAAACAGTAATACCAACTGAAGACACGGCAAAAAATGGGGGGGGGGCAGTTTCAACACAGATCTAAGCAACAACTACAGTACAAACTCTAAAACCAGAAAGATATACTCAGCTTTGTATATTTGCAGATCAGTCTCCCAGAAAAGGGAGACAACAGCTTCAACAGAGATCTAAGCAACAATTAACAAACTCTATAACCAAAAAAAATATATTCAGCTCTGTATATTTGCAGATAGTCTGGAAGGCAGTCTCTCAGAACACAGGTTCCAGCAATTAATTGCAGGCTGTTACTAACAGGTCAAATTTTATTCAAGTGATCCTTGAGTTAGATAACACACAAGCTGTAAAAAACAGTTATACCAACTGAAGACACATCAGAAAATAGGGGTGGGGTGGGGAAAACAGTTTCAACAGAGATCTAAGCAACAACTAACAGTACAAACTTTAAAACCAAAAAAATATACTCAGCTCTGTATATTTGCAGATCAGTCTCTCAGAACAGGGAGACAGCAGTTTCAACAGAGATCTAAGCAACATTTAACAAACTCTATAACCAAAAAAATATATACTCACCTCTGTATATTTGCAGATAGTCTGGAAGGCAGTCTCTCAGAACACAGGTTCCAGCAATTAAATGCAGGCTGTTACTAACAGGTCAAATATTCACACACACTTTCATCTGCCTTGTGTCTATGCTCATGAAACTTTTTCCTATAAGCTTCTGGTGTTAATTTAAAAAAATCTAGCAAACAGTTCTTTACAACATTATAATTTAAACAGTCAGTATCAGACAGTTTGGACATTACAGTTGCAGCTTTACCACGGATTAAGGGGGTCAGGAATCATACCCAGAGCCCTTGGTCAACATCATACTGTTTACATACCCTCTCAAACATAAGAATTAAACTATCAAAATTATCCCCATCTGTAAATTGTGGAAGAAATTTACTGACTTTTGTTGCTTCTGGGGTTTGGTTACTCCCTTTCCCATTACCTCCATGACTGGTGAAGAGTCAGCCTCTCCTTTTCATGTTGCCTCTGCCTGTCCTTCTCCTCAGCATCCAGGCATCGCAATTTTTCATTTTTCTCAGCCTTCAGACATTGCAGTTTCTCATTTTCCTCAGTCTGTAGTCATCACAATCTCTCTGCTGCTTCTATTTCCAAACAGTTGGCCTCTAACTTAAGACTCTTTAACTCCAGATGGATTTTTAGGTCCTCTGTGGAAAGGTTGAGCTGTCCATTTTCTGAGACTTGTACATCTCCATGGCCAGTCTGATTGTCCTCCTGGTTGCTATTCTGTGACGCAGCTGTGACTAAAGCTGCAATCATGTCTGCCTTAGGTTAGCATGCACCAGTCCTTTAGCCTGGCATATTTCAGCCAACTGGCTCCTTGTCAGCTTGCCATACTCCTCTGCTGACATGCTTGCCTGCTCTCCCTAACTAAGCTAAACAAAAAATAAAACAATTATGATATGGACTCTGAATGTTGACTGCGTGGCTGATTAAGAGTACAAGTACCTTCAGTGATCACTGTACACAAGCTACAGGAATTTAGTATCCACACCACTACAAACCAATTGCTATGTGATGTGGCTATCTCACCACTATCAACCAATTAATATGTGATGTGGCTATCCCACCACAAACAATTAATATGTGACACCCCTGCACTGGCCCAGTAATCAAGGAGCCTCAATCCTCACCACTAACACCAGTGAGGGATGTGCACATTAGGAGGATGACAAGTACACACACAGTAAACTAAAGTTTCCCTTAAGAGCACACAAAGATTACAGTCTGGGGCTGGTTTTCCCTTTCTTTCCAGATCCCCAATAAGACTCCCTACTGGCACAGCTATAGGGTTAGGATCTCAGCTGAGTGGTCAAGCCAAAATCTCCAGCACTCTCTCTGTCCAATAAGTGCTTTGTGTCCCTGCCTATGTAGCTCTCTCTCTCACACACACACACACACACACACACACACACACACACACACACACACACACACGCACACACACACCACACACACACTTTGAGATTTGATTTATATACAAACACACAGACACTCCTGGGGAAGGATGGCACGGGGTCAGTAGCTATTCCCCCTTCTGCCCAGACTATAAGGTAGAAATCACTGCCACCAACCACCCTTACTTATCAGCTACTATAAGGCCCTTCCCAAAGGGTGACTAATTCTACTGTGTAATGTTACTATTATATAAATGGTAAATGTGACCAAGGCAAAGGCTATTTAACAGTGGCCTGTACAATGTCACCAAATACATATGCAAGTATTCTAAGATGTTAAATATCTCTAAACAAACCAGCCACAATTAAAAGGTTTAAATATATTTAATAATAAATAATAAAAGTACAAGACAATATTCAATAACTCAACACAGTGACAACAGAGTTCAGAATCACAGGGAATACTTCAAAACAACATTGCAGGACAGTCTCAAATACAGAAAACATCTAAACTAGTCTTTATTGTATTCCTATCTATATCTAAGAGAAATCACTGTACCTAAATAACTCACTTACAGAGCAAAGCAAATACAGATGAGAAGTGCTGAAGAGAGGATGGTTCTAGGTCCAAAGACAAATATAAAATGCACAGAGTCACTCTCTGAGATAGTTCTTAAATTACTATTAAACATTTCTGCTGGGTTATCTCAGATTACATCATTCTTTGACACCCCTGACTTCAGTTTCCAGGCTAACAGAAACTTAAAATTTAGCTCATCTGTGTCAAAAATACCTATCTCTTAGAAACTTGCCTGGAACTGGAAGTCACAAAACAGTTACACACTTCCAGCTTTGAAACCCGCAATTATCTCTGTTTCCAGACAATAGAAAGAATTTCCAGATGCAGACATTCTGTCGCCTAGCTTGAATAAACACCATTGAAAACAATTCACCTATTTTCCTAGAGTTTTCAAGTTAACTCTGTTCCTTTCCAGTAGGGCACATTGTGGCCACATTCTTCAAGCTCAGCACACAACACACAGTCCAACATACACTTCTGCACCAGCAGTTCAACATACACATAACATATAGCTTTCTTACATTTGTAAGACAAGCATACAGATCATATTATTCAAAATTGATGCAGAATTATTTACAAAATTCCAGCTAGCTGGGCTGGCAGCCTTCACACTTTATACTTACAAAAAGTTCTGATGACTTAACGTAATTCAATATTATTTCCCATGACTACAATTGTAAGGTAGGGTGCCTGCCTCAATAAGAAACACTACTTGTTCTTAGATCTGCAGTTTCTTATTCGTTATGCTATTGATATGAAAATTAACTTATATACTATATTTTACTGCATTTTACATTTTCAAAATCCATGTATTGATAGTTTTTATGTCACTGAAGCTGGACAGTTCCAATATGAAAATTAACTTATATACTATATTTTACTGCATTTTACATTTTCAAAATCCATGTATTGATAGTTTTTATGTCACTGAAGCTGGACAGTTCCAAGAAGAAAAATAAAATGCCGTCACGTTTTTTCTTTCAGCGGACAACATTAGCAGTTCAACTCTCTAAAAAACTGCTTAAGTAAACTTTGACTCTGAATCATATAAAGTCAGAAGACAAGCTTGCCTTGGTCCTTCACTGAGCCCTGTCTCTACATTATTTAAAGATATGATATCAAATTCAAGCATAGCCTGCATACCACTCAACCTCTTAGCACAAGAAATCTGGACAAAGGCATAAATAATGGGGGATAAAAGCTCAAAAATAGGGACAGATTTTAAATGTTGGACTATAAACTTAAAAACTTGATAGAATAATAAATTTTGCACCAGCATGGATTTTTCTGAAGGATATGAAGTCTGAAACTCAAATGCTACGCATTATTTATTGACTTAAGTCCACAATTATTTTCCAGAAATATACAAAAATATGAGTCAAAAATCTGGACAGTCTGTAAAAATCTGGAGAGTTGAAAGCTATGATATATACTGCTTGCAGAAATAGAATTTAAGCTACTTCACATTTAAACAGAATTATATTATATTATGTAACAATGTGTCTGTGACTGTACTTTGCAAAATCACAAAAGTCAGATACTTCCTCTTGTTCTGCTCTCTTTTCAAATAACCTGTGTGTTCTAGCATCTGTTACTACACCTATGAAATGGCTTGACTGCTTGTATGTCTGTGTCTTTGTCCATATATATATATATATATATATATATATATATATATATATATATATATATATATATATATATATATATATTTTAGGTGTAAAATGAACTTATTTCGCATGCCACTTTTAGCTTATTAACCAGTCAGTTTGCTTAACATTCAGGCCTGTTTCACACACACACACACACACACACACACACACACACACACACACACACACACACACACACACACACACACACACACACATACTGACATAAGCACAGCAGGGTGAGAGATTACACTCCAACTAATGTATTACCATTTTGTATTATTCTGTTCATTAACTGATTATTGCACAGTGATTAAATTGTAAATATTTTGCCATATGGCAGGCTTTGCCTGCAAAGGATCCCTGGACAAATCCACCTCTACCCAGTTATCAGATGTAAAATAAATAAATGAAATAAATAAATAAATATCACAGGAAAATTACAGTCTAGGATTTGGGAAATTCAGCTTCCATTTACTTTACAAGCTAGTCTGTGCATATCTAAATAGATTGTATGAGAAATTAAATATGCAAGCATCTTCTATAACTAAAGACCAGGACACTGAAATCAACCATCACTCAGCTGCCTCAAACTCTCTGTCTCATGTCTTATGTCTTATTCTACTCTCCATGTCTAGTTATCAGTTACAGCGATGATTCACCTGACAACTCAGAAAGATTGTTCGTAGTTAACCACCCTCTACAGGATACACATTAATTAAGCTCTGCAGCAGTGAAATGTAAATTACTAAACACTTAGCAATTCACCCTTAAACTCACTGGAATACCATTAGAGAAAGTTAATATTTTGGCCTTGCTAGGATTTGTATTACTGCATATTATATACAAATAGCTGTTGGCTTGCTGCCTGTAACCAGGTAAGAGTGGCTATAATATGGCTCTGAAAGCACAAGGCATCCTAAACAGTGATAAAACCAGGCAGTCTGGCAGAGGATGCAGTGCCCCAGTGTACAATATAAGTTATAAGCCTTTGCAGACATTTCCCCCAGCAGCAATAAGAAGCATGACATATTTTCTACTGAGAAAAATGTACAGGTTCTTCATAACTGTGTCAGCTTACAATGACACTACACCATTTTTGCTTAACCTGGATTTTAACTGTTGGATGAACAGAAAAACAAAACTGTTGCACCTCATTGGCACTTAGCAAATGTTGTTGTTGTTGCATCTTTCGGCTTTTCCCGGTTAGGGGTCATCACAGTGGAACTCCGGTCTGGTAATGATTGGCAGTAGATTTTTACGTGCCGAGTTGCCAGCCCTGATGCACAACCTTCAATGAAGGTATGCCCATTCACGCACATCTCCACACAGAAGACGTTTTAGCTGAGAATCGAACAGGGCAATGTCTTACTGTGAGGTGACAATGCTACCGCAGCACCACCACCGCAGTTTTCAAATTCAGAGCTTGACAGGGTGTCATTTGCCCCCTTGGTACAGTAATGGAGATATTAAAGCCTCCCTGACATGATCTGGCAGCTGAATCTAGTAAATATGTATAATGTGTGTGATTTTTTTTTCATTCTTTTACCTGGAGCCAGTGGAAGTCGAGCCGCACCTGACAGAGAAAATTGTCTCATCCTGTCTTGACCCTGGGAGTGCAGCCACTAGGCAGACTGGTCTGGGCTCTGCTCTGCTGCACTGCACTGCAGAAAGTACTACTTGCTTCACTTCTTCTTGGGCTTGTCTTGGCTGGCAGCAGAATGCAGAAGTTAACTATGTTAAATATTAAAAGTTTAAGCATCAGGTCTCCTCCACTCACTGGTCACTATATGCTGCTGCCTGCTGCTGTGCTGCCCATCCGTTCCTGCTATTCTAAATATAATTCCACAATGTGAACATTCAACATACGAACATACAGAAAAAGGTAAACACAGACACAGTTGAAACCCTCAGCTGAAATCCAACAGGCTGGCAGGCTGCCTCACGAAGCTGACGTCATTGTGCATGCCCCTGTACATGATGATATGAACAGCAACTTCAACTTAAAAAAAAAATTAAAAATGGGAATTGAAGGGGCCACTCAGGAATCCATGGCACCCCATTTTTTTGTTTTGTTTTTTTGCCTCAAAACCGGTAAATAGTGAGGAATTTGGTACAGTTGAGACTTATGACTCCAACACAATCCAAGATCTTAATCATAAATATGACTCCATAGTGATAAACACAGATGTTGCACTCACCAGGTTGAGTAAGCCAAGGGTCATGGTTAATTACCTATCAGCTGTCAGGATTCAGTACATTATTAATGCACTCAAGTCCTTGCACCAGAAGTACACATATGAGACATCCATAGTACTTGCGGGAGTAAAATATTTGAGAAATACCTTCCTGGACTATATGAAGAGAGACATAATGAAGATCTCTGAATATGAGACTGAAGCAGGTATGAAGCTAGCCTTAAGCAGCATTTTATCATCACCAAGAATGACACTGCACTATGGACAATAACTGTCTTAGCTTCTGGTATAATTCAAGAGGGGCTCAGCCTGGGAGAAGAAAGTAGACAGTCATAACTCCTTTACAAGTGATGGCATGCACTCATCTCCTCAAGGTTTTTGTATATTGGCTAAAACCTTGTCCACCAGTGCCTTTTTTAGGTAATGCCAGATCTCAAAAGCTTCAGACTTAAAAATAACAGCGGTATTGCTGCTCAACCCTAGGAGTCTTAACAAAAAATCCATTCCCTACAGACACTGTTTAACCTGGAATGCATCATCATAGAGACAAGGTTCAAGACCAACCAAAGTACCACATCAGTGCAGGGTTTCAACACTTACTACCACTTACTACACATTCAGGCCCACCACACTAGATGGAGGGACTAAAGGGGGAGGTATTTCTATATTTACAAAACAAAATCACAGCTCCAGGCTCATGACACAAGATAAAGACCTGGAAATCTTTCATGTCTAACTTACCATTAACAACACCCTTTATCACATCACAGCCACAATAACTATAGGACCCCAACTATGCACCCCTTGATCCATACCTCCTCCCTGACTAGTATAGTGTCCATACCCATTAGAACAAACACCATTCTCCTAAGGACTTCAACTACCCATCCATCAACTGAAAGATTTATACATCCCCTAACGTATGTCCAGAGATTTCTGCACTTCATAAATACAAACTCTCTTGACTAGTTAGTGTTTACTTCAAGTAGGGGGGACAAAATCCTGGACTTGGTCCTCACCAATATGGGACAGCTCTGTTTCCTATCACTTGTATCTTCTTTCATAGTCAAATCATTCCATATATCAGTCACATTCACCTTAAGAATGAAACTGGAAGAATTTTCAAATGCCTCAGTATTCAGAGATTGTGCAAAGGATAAGCTACAAAAAGTGAGTGATGACCTCATGAAATTCAACATCCCTTCCACTCTGATGACCCCACTGCATATGCACAATCCTCTCCCACCAACGTCTATGCAAATGTGAACAACTGCATAGACGCAGTTGTCCTCTAAAGTAAACACGATGCTAAATTTAAAAATAAATTGCTATGGTGGAAGCCAAATGTAAACAGTCTCTACAATAAAATGAAAAAAAACTCACTGCAAACAATGATAAATGCAACTCTCATGATATCAAAAATTCTGTTGTTAAACTTACTCCCTGTTCAAATCAACCAAAGTTAGATATCAGGTTAAAATAGACACGTAAGCAAAAGAAAACCATAAACCCATTTTAACTGTGTTAGAAATCTCAAAAACAATATCCAGCTCTGTGCAGAGCTAATAGTAAATTATATCACTTACTCATAGCCTGCAGACATAGCCAGTCTACTAGTGGAAATTAAGCTTTAACTTCACCCCCATCTCTCCCTCTATATTTCCAGATCACATACCCACATCTATATCCCTCCTCAAATCTCATAAGAACAAATCTTTAAGGCACTTTCCAAGGTCAAGAACATTACCTCCTTGGAGCAAGATAACATATCAGGCTGCCTATTAGCCAGCCTGAAATATGACCTGTCAACCCCCCCTACAGACATTATTCAATATCAGACTTCAAACAGACTTTGTGCTGGATAAATGGAGGGCAGCGATAGTCCTCCTCTTGCACAAAGGTTGGGCACCAAAGTACCTGGGTAACTATAGATCTGTAAGTCTGACCAGGCTCATTTGTAATGTTATGGAAAGGATCACTATGGGAAGAATAAATATGGACATAGTTAACTTACAAACTCTTGACGTAAGCCAGTTCAATTTTGCCAAGGGCAGATGCTATCTTCTTAACCTAGTTGACTTATTTGAAAAGATTACTGAAGCAAAGGATGAGGGGAAAATAGTGCACACTGCATATCTAGACCTTGCAAAAGCATTTTACACCATCTTGCACTGAGGTATTGTTGATAACCTTTCCCAGCTAAATGTTAAGCCCTATGTAACTCTTTGGATAGCAAATTGGCTCATAAATGGAACCTAAGAAATTAGGGTAGGTGGCTCTACCTCTACCAATGGACCCATCACTAGTAGTGTGTTTGTATTTAAGAATAAATAATACAAGGTTCAGTACTTGGACAACTACTTTTTGTCACTCACCTCTTAGAGGTCATAGCTAATGTTTAGGGTTTATGGCTGGCCAAGTTTGCAGATGACTGTAAACGTGTTGCCATCACAAACTATCCAGAGGACACCAAGATCCTCCAAGAGGGCCTTTCCCAAATAGCCAGTGTCATAACCATTGACAATGATATAACAATGCTATAACATGTATAAAAATCTCCTTCAGCAAGTATAACCCTGTAACTATCACACTGACAACACACCTCTGAAAACTGATCTGGTCATTAGAGACTTGAGAACCAATGTGGACAACAAATTGTCCTTTGATCACCATGTATCCACTACTGTAAGAAAGTCTTTTTTTTAATCAGTGTTTATGTTATTTGTGGATGTGTGTTCCTTTTGCTGTGTTTGAACATTAAATCACTTGTGTGTTGGAACCGCTGGTCTCCAGTGCCTAATTTTGGATTAAAAAAGTATTTTTTCATTGCCAGGCTTATTAGTAAGAGTATATAATCTATGTCCAGGTATGTGATCATTCCACCATATTTGGCATACTTATTTGGCCGATCATTGAGTATAATGACTCTTTCAGCATGCACATGTCCAAACACTTAACACAACTTGAATGGTCACAATGCTTCCTCACCAAGGAAATTAAGGGTGTAAATCATAAAAACTGCACTGACTGTCTCAAAGTCTTGTCCCTCTTTTTGCTATTATATGGCCTAATGAGGTGCAATCTCTCCCTCTCATACAGTGTCTCAGATGACCCTATCCTCTAAGACCTACAACACATCTGCACGTCAGATGGTGGCATAAACATCTGCTCAAGAGATCTTAATCATTTCTATAACATAAAGAGAACATATTGGAAGGAGAGATATATATCACAGAGACTACCACTGTTTTGGAATATCTTCCCCTCCACATAAACAAAGTACTTCCCATACACTATTCAAACATAATGTGGGCAAATGTTTTGGAAATCATAAATTCTCCCTTGGTTTGGCAGCCTTGGACATTTTTGATAGGGATGACATGTAAATGCTCTGCCTAACTCTGGGTCATTTGTATTTAAATTACAAGAGCTAAATATTTCATGGGAATACAGGGCTAGACTTCTAAAGATCACCAAGGTTCATTAGATCATTAAGTGCTTATGAACCTACAAACCTATGAACCTTAACAAGTTTGCTGTATTGGTTCATTAAGTGGTATTATTACACTGAGATGTTTGTATACGTGTGTGTGTGTGTGTGTGTGTGTGTGTGTGTGTGTGTGTGTGTGTGTGTGTGTGTGTGTGTGTGTGTGTGTGTGTGTGTGTGTGTGTGAATTGGGGGTGGATTATAAATCCCTTCTTATTGCCATTAGTGATTGTGACATAAAAATTTCTTTGACAATTATAAGCTGGTTTGTGTTGTTTAGCTTTAGATATATTTAAAAAGGATAGGCTTTTTAAAAGAATAACTAATGCAGTGAGTTTCAACAATTATTCAGTGTAACAGGACTTCTTTGATTTGCAAAATTCTTGTTGGGTTAGGCTGAACACTTGCTAAGTACACCAAAAGATTTAAAATAGGATGACTTAAGAAAAAACTTGTGTTGTTTAAATTCACCTATATTCCAAACCATTCAACTAATGGGTTTATTGTTAATCCTACTGCAGTAATTTTGCCCATAAGAAAAGACAATTTTCATTCAGCAGATTCCTTTTTCCCCTGGAATTCATTAACAACCACGTAGGTGCCATACTAAGCCTACACGATATAGCCATGTTAGCACAATGAGCAGCAACGCTAATTGAGTATGCATGCTACTAATCATGCCTACACGTGTGCAAGCACCTTTTCATATCCAGCAATAGTTTTCATGGCCAGAAATGTAAGTGGCACCCACAGGAAAGGACGTTTTCACCTATAAACATGCAAGTGTTGCGTACTTATGTAAATGCTAAGTCATAATATAATACCACACAACATACATAACTGACAAATGACCAACCACACAGAAACATAATAATCATGGATGCCACAGAACTATGCATATCAGTTATGTTATGAAGAACACCCTAGAAAGGCTTGCAGCACTTTCCTATCACAAAAGGTATGAATGCTCTACCTTGTAGGACAAGGCATGAATAATCTGGCCCTATAACTGTGCCATAACTATTATAGGTACATAGGTTCATAGGTAAGTACTAGGCTATCGGCCCAAGGGGCTACATAAGCCTAGCCAGCAAGGTTCCATAGCTTACGCCACCCAAGAAAGTTATTTTCCTGTGCCACTGTCCAGCAGAGACACAGAAGTGATCCTCGGGGTGTATTTCCTATTTCCTATCCACTCATCAAGATTTTTCTTGAAGAGTGCTAATGAAGAACTTTGCCTGACATATATGGGTAGCTTGTTCCAGAGTATAGGAAGTCTCTGGGACAGGAATCTATCCCTCCATCATGTCCTGTTTATTGCAGTGACAAGGTTTAGGTCCCTAGAGTGTGTAGCTCGGAGGGATTGGGATTTCTTCAGGTGTAGCATGTCCAACAGCTCTGGGTTTGACATAGCTTTATATGTTAGGCAGAGATCACCTCAGAGAAAGTGATATGCTACGGAGTAAAGCTAGAGTTTTTTGAGGCAGTCAGTGTAGGGCATTTGTTTGAGGCCAGTAATCCTCTTTGTGAGGTACTTCTGTGGCCTTTCCAACTGCTGCAGATGTCTTGTGAGGTACATTCCAAAAGGGGCGTTGTACTCTATAATGGGTCTAATGAGTGATCAGTAGAGGGGAACAATGACCTCTTTTTTCCTGGATGAGAACCCTTTTATGATGAGGTGTGCCACGTAGAAGGCCTTCCTGACTACTGTGGCGATGTGACTATCAAAGGAGAGACTACTGTCCACCTGGGTTTCAAGGTCTCTTATCATGCATTTGGTGTTAAGTAGATTGCTGCCTATGTGGTAGTTCATGGGTACAGAGTTTTTACCAAAGGGGATGACACTGCACTTTTTGGCATTGAGCTTAAGGCCATGGCTCTGACACCAGGCATCTGTCTCAGTGAGGCCCTTCTGTAGGATGTCCACATAACTTGGGGACTTGACTATGGCTCCTAGTTTACAGTCATCTGTGAACTTCATTAGCCAGAGGCCTTTTGTGTTAGCCTGTACTTCAGAGAAGTAGATATCAAACAGGAGAGGTCCCAGGACGGAACCCTGTGGTACTCCACTTGTCACTGCTTTGAGGTCAGACTTGGAGTCTGCAACTTTTACAGTGAGGGTTCTGTCAGTGAGCCGGTTGGCCACCCATCTTGTGACGTAGGGATTTATACCTAGTTTAGTGAGTTTAGCTATAATTCCAGAATGGGGATGGTGTCGAAAGCCTTGGCGAGGTCAGGATAGGCTGTGTGAATGACCTTACCCTCATCTATGGCTTTGGTGACTGCCTCAAAGAAGTCAATCAGGTTCAAGAGGCATGATCTGCCTTTCACAAATCCGAACTGAGTGGGATCCAGAGTTGGAGGTTACCAATGTCTTTGTTTATAAATTCCATGATGATACATTCCATGGCCTTGCAGACCAGGCTCATCAAGCTGATAGTTCCATAGTTCCCGGGATCAGTGGTGGCTCCCCCTTTGTGGAGTGGGATAACTGTTGCTGTGCGCCATTCAGTGGGCACAAAGCCTGATGTGAGGCTATTATTGAACATGGTGCTTAAGTGGGGAAGTTCATGTAAAACGCAGCCTGGGATGTTGCCTGGTCCCATGGATGCTGTGTTTTTGGCTTTAGAGAGTGCAGCATTTACCTGCATAGTTGTGATTACAGGGACTCTGCATTCTTCCTGTATAGATATGGGCCCTTTAGGGGATGAGAGGGGGTTAAAGTTAGCACTGAACCGAGCTGCCAGGATGTTGGCAATATCAGCTGGTTCTGTAATTTTCATGCCTTTGTGCTGTAACTCAGAGCAGATCTGGGTGTTGCCATCTAGATTCTTAACATAGCTATATAATGCTTTGTGGTTGTCCTTGGATTTACTGGTGATTTTGTTTTCGTAACTAGCTTTGGAGGATCTTATAAGGGATCTCAGTTTCTTACTGAGGCTGACCAGGGAGCTCCTCCACTCAATTGATTTTACTCTCTTTTGCAACAGTTTCTTCCTTCTGTTGTACAGTTTGTTTATGGCAGGGGACCACCAGGTTGGTTTCCTTTTTTTGGAGGATAGCGTCTTGGTTCTGTTTGGGATAGCACAATCCATGCACTCGTGTAAGTGCTTATAGAGTGCATTTATGTAGGATTCAACAGTTGTAACTGTATTGTCCATCTGCATGAGTGTCATGAAGTTCACCACTTCTGTCTTAAGAAGCATGAAGTTGGCTTTGGAGAAATTTTTTACTGTGGTTTCCTTAATGGGGGGGTGTGGGCTGGATGTGGATATCAGTGGTGATAAGCTTATGGTCAGATCGGACCAGTGAGAAGTTGACTTCAGGTGTGGACCACCAGTTACTCATGTTGGTAATTACTAGGTCTAGGATATTGTCTATGTGTAAGCGACTTCTGTCTGACAGACAGATGTTGCCAGATTCAACTCCCTGCCTATCATGCTAGGGTATTTCCAGATCTCTGTATTGACTGCAAATGCCACATCAGATAGCGATGGAGACTGCCACACATAACTGAATGTGTGCATTAAGAAAAAGTTGCAAATATTATACAAACAATTGTATTTAGTTAGAATGCTGGAAATGAGCTTCACATGTTGGTGTGCACACAACAGTGAGCAGTACAATATTAATGCTTCTTTTCCAAGGAAGCTGTTTCCATAATGTAGTACACACACTGTCCAAGAATTTAATCAGAGTCTATATGTGTAGGTATGCTATACAAACCAATACACAATGCACATGCCACAGGAGCAATCATAGCATGATATGCCCTGAATAACCATTTCACTGTCGTGCAGTCACAACCTGTGATGCTATACCATTGTCAAACATCAAAATGGATAAAAATAACTAGATAAAGTAGTATTTGTGTAACATCACTAAATTTATATAATGTTGCCCTTTCAGGAAGTGAACAAAAAGCTATATCACTCTACCGACTAATGACACGTGGTTATGAACCATAAGTGCTACAGTGGAAGTCTTAACACGACTGTAACACTCCACTTATGCTATAAGATCAGATGTATGTGGCATACACAATCACTTTGAGATAAAAGGGATGGTGGATGTCTCTCCCTCTGTAAATGGAAACATTATAACTGTGGTGGATTCCAGTCATGCATTATAGTGTAGGGCCCAATAATGTTAACATGCCCTGAATGTGGAAATTGAACGCTTGAGCATTTGACAGCAGAAAATACATAATATTGTACAGAACAACTGTACCACAGTAGAAGTGTCACTACAAACTTAAGATTTGTTGGATCATTAAGGCATTATACCATGTCATTGCTGCAAGGGATATGTGTGCCTGTAAATGCTGTAATAAAGCAACAACATACAGAATGTCATCTCATTCCCTTGTGCCAGAGGATTACAGTTCCTACATATGTTATGTAAGAAAAATGTAATCACAAGTCATCATTAATCTAAACAAAAGCATTGCTATGTGATAAACTAACCAAGCTTTTTTTTAAGAGGAATCAACATCTATAAGTGTACACAGTAGACATGTTACACAACATTATTAGCAACATGTATTGTCACAATAACAGTGGCACAATATAGTCTGAGCAGTAATAGCTGGGTTTGAACTAACTACCTAAGATCACAAGGATTAAAAATTAGTGCCTGAACTGCATGTGCCACATGACATGTTGAGGTACACCTAGGACAGAGCACAGTTAAATGGATGACATCCCCTCTGTTTATTGGCTGGATATTTATGCTAAAAAAGTGATCAATGTGGACAATAACAATGTTCAGCTATGTGTCATATGTATTTGAAGGAAAGTATGCACAGTACAAGTGTGAAAGACACACTAACAGCTGGCCTCAAATTTCCAACATATGTAGTTGTACAATCTACAAAGGACACTATTAAAGTCAAACAACACAGGAGAATTTGGACTCCAGCTATAAGATACTGCAGTTATTGTAGCATTATGTTATAGTTGTGTGGTCCAAAAGTTTTTTTCTTTTTCCCTGGGGAAGCAGCAATGTGCTAGTGTAACAATGTGCCATTGTAAATCCATCTCATAAGTGGAAGTGTTCACAAAGGTAGTTGTGAGGTGATGAACTGTATATGACAGTAACCACAGTCATGCTATTAAAGCAGGGATAGGTTTGAACCACTGACCTATCTGGTTATACTGTCTATACAGCACATTATCAGCAGCCAGCATCTATGAAGAAATGACATCAGCAGTGTATTACCAAGGAGTTGTTGCTGGTAAATGACTTTCACAGCCACCTGGAGTTGTAATAGTTGCCACTGCAAATGTATGTAAAGCCATTCTGAATTCATTAATAGTCACACACACACACTGGTAGAAGTTAGCAGTGTTGTATCTGAACCTCCTTGCTATCTGTGTGCACATTCCAGAGAACAGTGCAAGAAATGCAAGTGCCATAGGAAAAGTCAGACTCTTAAGAGGAGAGAGTGCACTTTTGTCAGGATGACCTCATCAGTGTATTTCATAGAGGATGTTTCCATAACAATTGCAATAAGGAAGTTGTATGCACATTTAAATGCATTGTAATCAGGGGGAGTAGATATAGCACCAAATGTTGCACACAAATTTTTCATGTTGAGAATTGAACTTCCTTCCTATCTAGTTATACAATCTAGAGAGCACTGTATTAGTTGCAAGTGCCACAGGAAAAGTCTGACTCTTAAGAGGATAATGTGTACTTTTGTTAGGATTACCTCATCAGTGTGGTTTGGTAAACCATTGGATAAGGGATCAGTATGCACATTTAAATGCAGTCTCCCAGGCAGAAGTGGGTACAGCACCAAGCATCACACACACACACACACACACACACACACACACACACACACACACACACACACACACACACACACACAGAGAGACAGAAATTTCCCCTGTTGCGCATTTAATCTCCTACCTATCTAGTTACACAATATAAAGAGTGCTGTATTAATTACAAACACCACAGAAAACGTCTGACTCTTAAATGAAGAGAGTACACTTTTGTCAGGATGATTGGGATAAGGAAGCTCTGTGTACATTTAAATGCATTCTCTTCAAGTGAAGTAGATATAGCACCAAGCTTTGCATACACACAGAAACATATACAAATTTCCGTTGAACTTCAAACCTCCTACCTATCTAGTTACACAATCTAGAGAGCAATGTATTAGTAACAAGCACCACTGGAGAAGTCTAACTCTTAAGGGGAAACAGTACTCTTTTGTCAGGATGACCTCATCATTGTGTTTTACAGAGGCTGTCTCAATAAAAAGTGGGATAAGGGAGTTGTGTGAAGATTGAAATGTATTCTTCTGAAGGGAAGTGGACACAGCACCAAGTGCTATATACACAAGTTTCCTATGTTGAGCATCATGCATCCTACCCATCTCTTTACACAATATAGCAAGCACTGGATTAGTTGCAAGCATCACAGTCTGACTCCTAAGGGAAGAAAGTGCACATTTGTCATGATGACCTTATCAGTGTATTTCATAGAGAATATCTCAGTAAAAAGTGGGAAAAGGGAGCTGTGTGAAGAGTAAAATGCATTTTTCATGGGAAATGGCTACAGCACCAGGCATTACACACACTCACACAGCAATACATACACACCCAAAAGTTTAGCATGTTAGGCATTGAACCTCCTACCTATTGAGTTAGATAATCTAGAAAGCACTATACTAGTTGCAGTTTCCACAACAGAAGTCTAACTCATAAGGGGGAGAGTGCACTTTTGTCAGAATGACCTCATCAGTATGTTTCATAGAGACTGTTTCAGTATCAAATGTTATACACACTCACAAGTTTCCCATGCTAGGAATCAAACCTCCTATATATCTATTTACACAATCTAGAGAGCACTGTGTTCATCCCAAGCACCACAGGGGAAGATTGGCTTTAATAATGTGTGTGAAGCACAATGTAAGATCATTGTGATTGCCATATGTAATTGTATACTTTTCTATCAAACTTTGGATAGTACCCTTCATGTACAGTGTGTTACTGTGAGGGACAATGGCATGTTTCACATTATGGGATGCCATAGACATGTTCTGTTGTACACCAGTAGAATATCAATCAAACTTTCCTGCAACTTCATGTCAGGATGACTGCATACTTATATTATCTCATACTTGCACTATATGCATTGCAAAAGCAAACATGCAAGTCATACATAGGACACTGTACTACAAAATACACTCTTTCGGCTTTTCCCGGTTAGGGGTCGCCACAGCGGAACTCCGGTCCGCTAATGATTGGTAGTAGAGTTTTACATGCTGGCTTGCCGGGCCTAACGCACAACCTTCAACGAAGGAACGCCCATTCACGCATGTCGTCACACAGTAGACGCTTTAACTGAGAATCGAACGGGCAACGTCTAACTGTGAGGCAACAACGCTACCGCAGCACCACCACCGCAGCTACACTGTACTACAAAATAACAGTAATGAATTATGTGAAAATAGAATAACTAAACTTGCAACACAGTTGCAAGTATAGCACTGTAGAGCAGACATGCATTAAATAACTGGATTAGCTAAGTCAACACCATTCTGAAATCAAGATCATCTTTTGACAAAATTAATACAAACATACAAACATTGTGCAGCCTAAAACAATTATTATGTGATTTTCTTTTTTTCTGTTACTATCTGGGCACAATGCTACCAAGATGGATTGTGCTACTGATGGCAAAGTATTAGTGCATGCATAATTATGCCTTGAAGTTTTGAATTTATAATGAGAATTAAAAGTACTCTATGTTGCTCTGTGCCAACTTTCAATTAAAAATCAATACAAGACAGCCCTCACAAGAGGGAGTAGGTACATTAGTATAAAAGCAGAATTCATCTTCTTCTTCTTCTTCTGTTTTTTTCCTGGTTAGGGGTCGCCACAACTGATCACCTGTTTGCTCATGATTGGCAGTGGAGTTTTACGGTGTCGAGTTGCCAGCCCAGTGCCCAACCTTCCACAAAAGACACACACATGCACACACTCACACCTAGGGCCAATTTAGAGTGTCCAATCCACCTACAGCATGTCTTTGGGATGTGGGAGGAAACCAGAGCACCCGGAGGAAACCCACGCAACCATAGGGAGGACATACAGACTCCGCACAGAAGGCACCTCATCCGAGGATCGAACCAGAGATCCTCTTGCTGTGAGGTGGCAATACTAACTGCTGCACCACCGTGGCCACCCCATTAGTATAAAAGCAGAATAATGTATTAAGGAAAGGTGTAGCCAACATTTACAGCCACAGGAGTCAGACAAAACATTCTGAAACATTTTTTCATCCAACTAGACTCAAACCTTTGGAACACTACAAGAAAAAACTTTATATATGAGTGTTATCTAACCACACCATGTAAGAAGTCATACTTTTGATAGTTAACATTTGTCAGTAGATTTCAGCAAACATGAATTTATGTATTCATCTTCATTCTCCTGTTGACCACTGTTATCTCTACATCCAACTGTTTAGCTTGTTGAAAAGTACATTTAACTTAATATACATAGTTAAGCACTGTGGCATGAAGCACAACAGAGTAATGCAACTGAAGGTGATAAAATCACAAGATATTGCCATAAGCTGATACTTGTATTTAGCTTTATTTGCATTTGTTGTCTGGTGCCAGGCATTGCACAAATGCAGAGGTGGAAGAATAGTGATACACAAGGGAGATGATACATTGACAGGGTGAGACAGAGGAAGGGACAAAGTAACTTATGACTCAAGAGGGATAATGATAGATTATAACAATATTTATCAAACAGGTAGAAATCAAGTAGTGTACAAAAACAGTCAGTGCGACCTAGAAAATGGCTGAATTAGAACCCTTGAAAGCAGAAAAAAATCTGTCTATACATGTAAGCATTATCTCATCACAACACAAAGGAATTATTACTTCAAAGCATTTAAATAATACAGTTGAAACACAGTGAGAACTTACTGAAGCAGAAGGTGTGAATAGAGAGAGATAGAGACAGATGCAGAGAGGAATAACAGCAGTATGCTTTGTGGAACATGTAGGAACATCTGTATGGTGTGCTACTCTTACTTATTAAATCATTAGTCTGTCATGCTCTGTACAATACGCTGAGTGCTACAGGGAGAAAGAAAGGGTAAGGGAGTGCTACAAGTATGAAGATATAAACAAGATAAGATTGGCTTAACTGTCCCTGTTGTTGCAGCAATGTTTTTGAAAAACATGTCTCACTGCACTAATCAAAAGGTATGTTAATGAAATGCTGTATAAGGAGAGAAATACAGATGTTTGAAGTTAAATATATGAAAGTAAAATGAAATGTCAGTAATTAATACATTGACCAACAGCTGTAATCAAATCCATGACACTATGCAAAAACATCAGTTTACAAACTGGATAATTATCTCAGTAAGCCACATAGGCATTCCTACTTCATTAGATCCAGCAGCCTAAGAACTGCTACATTAACTGTTTCACTGTACTGACTTTAGTTTGCCTTTACTCTGTATTCTGACAGAGCAGCAGATTTAATCAAATTTGTGTGAAAGAGACCACTTTGGATTAAATTGAAATCATCGGGTTTTGCAGTAAGAAGTTAAACATAATGCACTGCAAGTCAGCATTACAGCTTTATGCCAGCTTTATGACATACTCCAAGGACAAAAAGTGAAGGCTTTTTCCATGGGCCATTTCAGATTAATCATACAAAGGGGTGCATAGAACAGTAGTGAAAACGGGGTTGCAAGCTGAGGCTAGGACACAGGGAAAAGAATACGGGAATATGCAGGAAGGTAGTGGGAGAACACCATAGCTATCCACTTCTTCACAACATAAATTTACAATTGTACACACAACATTATGACTTTGGAGAGTCACCACATCAGTGATGGGTGGCAACAACAGAATAATGTAGTATGGTCAACTGGCCCAAATTAAGTGGGTGAAGATGACACATAGGTGAAGTGAAGAGCTATGTATGGGGCATATTTTTTTCTTTCAGACAGGTGCTGATTTTTTTTTAAATATTATTTTAGGGAGACAGAGGAATGTTGTGAAAGGTGCTTAGGAATGAGTGGGTCAAGTAGGTAGGGCAGGTTAGGAAGCCTTTACAGGCATACAAGACATACAAGACAGACAGGGATGGTGATGAACACAAAAGATTGGGGACATCACAATCAGTGATAAGTAGGGGCCATTGCAGGTGCACCCACATACAGCTTAAGAACAGTGAGAATGTAATCCTCACCCTCAGAACTGTCATAACTGTTTCTTGCAGCAGCTCCTTAGGTCACTGCTGGACATGGCATTGTCTTTGCAATCCAATGTAGGACCTTTTCAATCCTGCCAATATGTGCACTGAAGCTCCTCTACATGATATCCTCCACCAGCCCTGTCAGCTCTTGCTGGGTGACAAAATCATCAACTCCAGTGTTACTGCTCCAGGAGGATACCACTGCACCAACAGCTGTGGCACAGCTACCTGGCTCAGTTGGAGCAGGTAGTGAAGGGGTTGTGGAAGCAACACTAACAGGTTGTGAAAATGAAGTGCTGGGTGTCTGGCTGCCATCTGTGGAGATATGGTGGGCCAAGTCACAGTGGTCAGTCTACCTCTCTGTGCTGATGGTCATTTATTATTTAGCAGCAAGGTATGCAAAATATTTAAATAAGATTTAGTTTTATTGATTTATTTTATTTATTTTGTTGTTTGTTAACTGGGAAAGTGCAACTGGACAAGTGCCCTTTTTCAACAGAGGCCAGGGGAGAAAAGTTTCAAACACGAGAAAATAACACATGAAGTTAACCAAAACAGAGTTAAATTTTTTACATCAGATAGCTAGGAAAAAAACATGAAACACGAAATAGTTGTATAATAGAAAGTAGATTGAGGACAGGCAGATTTTACTTACATAAATAGACTTCTAGCCTTAGAAAAATTAGGTGAGAAAAAAAAAAGAGTAACATACAAGAGTCAAATTAGATTGGTTATATTGTTTTGTGGAGAGAGAAAAGTACAAGGGGAAAAAGAAAAAGGTGAAAGGAAGTAGAGAGAGCAGGAGTTGTAAGATGAAAAAATGTATACGTCAGTGTAGTAGTGGAAGGGTAGACAAGGTAAGAAGAAGGAAGAGAAGAAAATGAAGCCAGCAGGATAGTGAAAATTGTGAAAGTGAGGATAAAGTAGTGGTGGGAAGTGGGTAGGATGTAGAAAGCAGAAGAGAAAAAGGCTATTGACAAAGGTAGACAGGGTTGCAATATGGATTACTGAAATACTGGGCAGAGGTGGGGCAGGAGAAAGTAGTGGATTGCTGGGATACTAAGCGGGTTGATATGTCTAATATTGAAATAATAGGCAGTGTTGGGGGAGGAGCAGAAAGTGGATTGTGGGGGTACTAGGCAGGATTAAGACAGGTACAGAGCCAGGTGTTGAGGAGTCATTTGTGAAATTTGGGATAGATCTTACAGCTAAAGGAATTTTTTCCAGGCCAGCTGGATAAACTATGTAGATTTCCAATTGAAGTTGATTGGAGCTTCAGAGAGGGAAGTTGGGAATATAACAAATGATGATAGATTTGATGGCTAGGCAGGTTGTATGGAATAAGTAAGGAAAAGTTTTGAGAGCAGAAGCTGATGTGGCAGCTGGAGTCAGTTTAAGGTTTTTAGAGATAAACAGTGGTGAGAGTTATAGGATTGATTAACAGCAAATCTGGTCATTTTATTGTAGTAGAGTTCTAATTTGGTTTCTAGGGTAGATTATAAGTTGGTAAATATGGGAGAGGCATAGAGAAGACTGGGAAGTAGGTAAGAATTAGCAAGACAGAGTCTAGAGTCCTGGGTTAGGAATTTTTTTGATCTGTAAAGCATGTTGTGTTTTTCGTCACTTTTTTATGCAATTTTGGATGTGTAGGTCATATTTTAGTCGATTGTCTATGGTATTTAGTATGTGGCATGACTTCTATTTTGGTGTTAACAAGAGATGTGATAGTAAAGGTAGATTTGAGGTGAGATTGAGTTTTTGGGAAATTAGTAGTAGTTTAGTTTTCTTGGGGTTCGGCTTAAGTTGGCTGTCATTAAGCCAGCATGTGATAGTGTTGAAGGAGTTTTGAGTGAGTGATTGAATATGTGGCAGGTTGTCAGAAAAGCTGATGATAATGGAGTCATCAGTGTATTGTATAAGAGAGGACTGTAACTAGAATGAATGTAGATTGTTTATAAAGATGTTAAACAGAATGGGTCCAATTATGGAACCTTGTGGCATTCAAGAGTTAACTGTGAGGGAATGGGAAAAGGAAGAAAGACACTTGACTGATTGCTGCTGATTAGAAAGATAGCTGTAAGACCAGTTGAGAGTGGAGTTCAAGAAATCAAAGGCAGGCAATTTAGAAAGAAGTTTAGAGTTAGAGACTGTATTGAAGGATTTGGCGAGGTCAAGAAAAGGGGAGGATGCCAGATTCTTATTTTCCATAGCTTTTAAGATAGTATCAGTAAATGATAGTAAGTCTTTCCTTGTGCCATGTTGGGTTGGGATCAGTAGATTTTTCTGTAGAAGATATTTGAGAACTTGTTTATGTATGCATTTTTCAAGTATTTTTGACAGAGGGAACAGAATAACTATATTCCTATATTTTGTGAATTCAGTAGAAACCCTCCTTTGTGAAGTGAGATGATATAGAATTTTTTTTTCCAGATAGTAGGGACTCTTGATTCCTGAACAGATCTGTTAATTAGTATAGAGATTGGGTAGGTTATAGAGCTGGCAGATAGTTTAAGGAATTCTGCTGGTAGGTTGTCAGCTGAGGGACATCAGAGATTAATTTTAATAGAGATTTAATGTAGGTGGTAGGGACGAGTTTGAAAGAAAAAGTAGATTTACACTGGGGAGGTGAGAGTGGTGGAGTAAGATATGAATTTTGGCAGTTTTGAGTTAGGGTGGTTATTGAGTCTATGAAACAGGTGTTAAATTTTGGCACAGTTTCAAGAGGAGCATGATTAGGGCATTGATTTGGTATGCTGGGAGAACCAGGGTTAAGTATCTTGTTAAGGGAGGTGCAAAATTTGGGGGAATATTTTTGTGGTAAATTTGTGGTTTTAGATAGTAATTTCTTTTGTCATAGTTTTTTTTTGTTAGGTTAAAAAGTTATTTATAGCTTAGGAGCTGGGTGGGACATTGTGATTTTATAGGTACATCAGTTCATAGGTTGGTACTGGGCTATCTGCCCGAAGGCATGTATTAGCCCAGCCACGTTGTGCAGTATTCACCACCCCTTTCGTAGTTACCTAGACCCTTGTACTAGCAGCTAGTACCCTTGGCCCCTATCTAGTAGTGCTGTTGGTGTGATGCCCGGTGTGAACTTTCTGTTACCCATCCACTCATCAAGGTTCCTCTTGAAGAGTGATAGTGAAGAGCTCTGTCTTATGTAGATCGGGACCCTGTTCCATAGTAAGGGAAGTCTCTGCGAAGGGAATCTATCCCTCCAGCATGTTCTATTCATTGTTGTGTTGAGGTTTATATCCCTAGAGCGTGTAGCTCGAGTAGATTTGGTTTTGCTAAGATGGAGCATGTTCAACAATTCTGGGTTGGACATGGCTCTGTACGTTAGACAGAGTTCGCCTCTGAGAAAGTGGTATGCAACAGAGAACTTAGCTTTTTCAATCGTGCTGCTTAGGGCAACTGTTTGAGGCCAGTAATCCTCTTAGTGAGGTACCTCTGTGGTCTCTCCAGCTGCTGGAGATGCCTAGCCAGGTACATTCCAATTGGTGCATTGTACTCAATAATGGGTCTGATGAGGGAAGAGTAGAGGGGCACCATTACATCCTTAGATCTTGATGTGAACCCTTTCGTGACCAGATGGGTCACATAGAAGGATTTTCTAACTACTTTGGCAACATGGTTATCAAAGGAAAGCTGACTATCTACTTGGGTCCCTAGATCCCTTATTTCTTCTTCAGATTTCAGGGGATTACCTCCTATGTTGTAGTTTGTGGTTACTCTGTTTTTTCCAAAGGGGATTACTACACATTTATTTGCGTTTAGCTTGAGACCATGGCTTTGACACCATGCATCAGTCTCATTTAGGCCCTTCTGGAGGATCTCCATGTCGGCCAGAGACTCTATTATAGCACCCAGTTTGCAGTTGTCCGCAAACTTAGTCAGCCACAGCCCTTCCGTGCTTGCATGTACTTCTGAGAAGTATATGCCAAACAGGAGGGGCCCCAGGACAGAGCCCTGAGGCACACCATTCGTTACTGGTCTGGATTCGGACATAGATCCCACTACTCTTACTTTATGGGATCTGTCTGAGAGCCAATTTGCAATCCATCTTGTGACGTATGGGTTTATGCCCAGGCTGGTGAGCTTATCAATAATACCTGAATGGGGAATGGTGTCAAATGCTTTAGCAAGGTCAAGGTAAGCCATGTGTACCTCCTTTCCCCTTATCTATAGCCTGAGTAACTGTCTCAAAGAAATCCACCAGGTTCAGGAGGCATGATCTGCCCTTGATGAAGCCGAACTGTGTGGGGTCCAGCGACAGGAGGTTCCCAATCTCTCCATTTATGAGTTCCATAATGATTCGCTCCATAGCCTTACAGATCAGACTGGTCAGGCTTATTGGTCGGTAGTTCCCAGGGTCAAGTTGTGGCCCCACCCTTGTGTAGCGGGACCACCATTGCCGTGCGCCATTCTATGGGCACATATCCTGTGGAGAGGCTGAGACTGAACAGGGTATTAAGATGCGGGGTTAATTCCTTTTGGAGCTCACGTATGACACAGCCTGGGACACCATCTGGTCCCATGGAGGCAGTGTTTTTAGCTTTAGATAGAGTCTTGTTAAACAATGTATCAGTAATAATTGGACTTACACAATCCCCTAGAATGGTAATAGGCCCTGTAGGTGGTGAGGGGGGGGGGATTTGCACTGAACCTGTCAGCCAAGATGTTGGCAATGTCAGAAGGGTCACTGTATTTTGTTCCATTTTGTACTAGCTCAGAACAGACCTGAGCATTGCCATTTAGGTTTTTGATGTAGCCATAGAAGGCCTTATGGTTATCCTTGGCATCCTTGGCAACTTTCTTTTCAAAATTAGCTTTAGTTGATTTGATGAGGGCCCTCAATTTCTTACTAATGCTGATCAGGGATGATTTTTCTACTTGAGATTTGGCCTGTTTTTGTATGTCTCCTCCTTTTATTGTAAAGTTTGTTTATGGCCGGGGTCCACCAGACTGGTTTCTTCTTGCTTGAGGAAGGAGTCTTGGTTTTATTTGGGATAGCACAGTCCATGCAATCCTGAAGATGCATATAGAGTGCCTTGGTGTAGGATTCTGCATCCTGGATATCATTATCCTTCTGCAAGGGAATAGTGAAGCTTTCCACTTCGGATGCAAGTAGTTTGAAGTTTGCTTTGGAAAGGTTTTTGACTATGGTTTCTTTGATTGGGGGAGGTGGAGGAGTGAGGATGTCCAGGGTTATCAGTTTGTGGTCGGATCTGACCAAGGAAGGGGTGATAACGGGTGTGGTACAATGGGCCCCATTATTTGTGATGATTAAATCCAATATGTTGTCCCCTCTAGTGGGAGAACATACTAGTTGTTTAAGGGCATTTGAATTTATAAATTCTATGAATCGCTGAGCATAGGAGTTGGAACATTGGTAGTTCGCCCAGTCTATACCAGGGTAGTTGAAATCACCCAAGATTATGGTGTTGGGTAGGACCTTTATATTTTCCAATGTCTCAAGGAATGCAGAGTGAGCATCTTGGGACATGGTGGGCGATCTATAACCGGCTACGACTTGAAATGTGGTTTTGCCTGCTGATAGTTGCTCATGGATGATCTCTGGGGCATCATGCTGCACTACTAACCTGGAGATATGGGTATCCTTGATGAATATGGATACACTTCCGCCCTTTGTACTGCGATCCGGTAACTGATGCTGGAAGGTATGATATGAATTGTAACCTGGTAGTGCTGGGGTGCTCTCTTGAGCCTTGAACCAGGTTTCCGTCACTGCACAAACATCGATTTTCTCCATGCTGAGGAGAGCCTCGAGTGTGTGCATTTTGAGGTTGAGACTTCTGGCGTTGAGTAGCATTACCCTTAGTTTTTGGTTAGCTGTGCTGGTTACAGTGGTTGGTTTGTCCTTTGAGCCTTGCCTAAAAAAGGCACTATGGGGATGGCAAGAGCCTTGGCCAGTATTTGAAAACCTAGGGGTGACAGGTGCAACCCATCTCTGGCAAAACAGCGAGGCTTGTCTATCATGTCATCCCAGGCAGACAGACACTGGATCCCCTTAGAACGACACCAGAAGCTTAGCCAATTGTTGAAATTGATCATTTTGTCTTTGTATTGTGGTATCATTCTAGGTGAAGGTAGTATGCTACTCAAGGTCAGGGTCATACCAGCTTGGGATACATGATTAGAGAGCTCCTCAATGTCTCTTTTCATGTAGTCCCGGGAGGTACATCTTAGATCATTCACACCAACATGTACAATGACAGCGTCATACTTGTACTTGTTCTGGAGTGACCTAAGTGCCTGTGTTATGTGGCGGATCCGAGCACCCGACAGGCAGCTGACAGTAACCCTCTCCTTGTTCAGCCTGTTGAGTGGAACATCCAATTACCCCAAGCAACATACTTTGTGTGCATTAGGACTCAGGTGGAATGAGAAAGCCAAGGTGCGCGAAAGATTTCACTAGTTTCTTTCTGGGAGAGTTGGGTATTTAGAGTATCCAGAAATATGTAGCTGAATCTCTGAACTGTATCATCTAGAATTAGACTAAAGAGGAAAGACCAATTTATAGAGGAGAGTATGTTGCTAAATTCTGTAGAGCAGAATTTGGTGAGACTGCCATTCTTTATATTTGTGTTGTCTGATCTAATGTATGGAAAGCCTTTGAACAAAGATGAAGAGGTGGTCACTGATAGAATCAGGGAGTGATTTGGGGGTTTGATATAGACTAGGATTTGACATTAGGTTCCAATCTAGGATGGTGCCAATATTAGTAGTTTTATTGTAAGGGGTAAAGGCGATAATAAGTTGAGTGAAGCCATGAATATTAATACTTTAGGAGAAGAAGTCAGTGATTGAGATTTTCCAATCAATATTGACATCTGCAAGAATTATAGTTTTATTGGAGACAGAGTTTGAGGTCTAGGAAGGAACATTTGCAAGTATGGAAATATTATTCCCAGGAGGGAATGAATATAGATGCCTACAATACATAATTTTTATGACTATTTAGTCTACAGGTAGTAAATATAAGTTCAGGTGGTTGAAGAATGGGGTGATACAGACAGTGGAGAGAAGTTAAGATGGTTAGAATATAATATAGCTACACCACTGCCTTTTATCTGTAACCTGTCAGAGTGGATAATATTATAGCCAGATGAGACACATTCACTATCATTGATATGAGGTTTGAGCCAGGTTTCTGTGAGAATTATTGTGTCAGGGGAGTAATGAACAATCCAAGAGTGAAATTTACAGATATTATTAAGTAGACTACGTATGTTGAGGGAGATAATAGGTTTTTGGTAGACAGTTTAGTATTAGGGAGAGAAGTGGAAATGGGGTTAGTATTTTGGTTATGAAAGGTGTTAAGGCCAGGGTTAGGGTGGATAGCTACACTTAAGAAGATTTTCTTAAAAGAAGTATACAGAGTTGGAAGCTTATATTTATTTGTTGTTTGAACTTTGCTTTGTGATGGTGGCACTGGGTGTTGAGTGGTCTGTATTTGAAAGTGTGAAAGTCTGGAAGATCAAAAATATTAGGTGGTGTTATGTCAGGGGAAGGTTTGCCAGTGTCAGATGAGAGGGTGGATAAGTGAGTGGTAGGTTGATAGGTAAGATACCAGTTTTATAACTGGTAAGTAGAAAACAAAGAGGAGAAAGGGAGAAGAGATGTAGATAGTAAACATGTTTTAAGGGGTAGTAGAGAATAAAGCAATCCATGACAGGAGAAAAAAGAGATGCAAGGTAGGAGAACGGAATGACAGAATTAGAGGAAGCTTGAAAGAAGTGAGAATTTTAAGGGAAAGTCTGGTAGATGTATAAAAAAAGAGGTGAGGAGGTAATATGGAAGTTAACTGGTGAGTGTTACGGGGAAGAGATAGAACGAGTGTATGTACTGAAGGTCAGGAGAATATGTATTTGGAAAGGGTTAAGCATTGTGTTGAGTAAAAGGATTATTGTTGAGAAGGTTGGAGAGTTTCAATTGGATGAGGCAAACAGGAAGTGGAGGAGTTTATAGGGGAAAGGGATGGAGCTTAGAGAATATAACTGTTAAGTATGTGGGGGTAGGTGATAATTGGGGGTAGGGTAGGAGAGCAAATTGAAGCCCAAGTGTAGCGAGGGGTGAACAAAGTGGAGCTGCATCATCACGGCTACAAAGTGCCTAAGGGAAAAAGACAATCAGTAAAGAGTGTAAAGGGGCAGTCAAGATAACAAAATATGGGAGGACCTTGATACAATTTGAGAGGGGATAGAAAAAGGGGACAGAGTCTGTCAATAGAAAATAGAAATACAGTCAGAAGGATAGCAGTAAAGGTAAAGATAGAAGCTGGGGGAAACAAGAAAGAAAATATCAGAAAGGGTAAAAGAGGAAAGAGAAACAGAGTAACATGTATGTGTCAGGTCAACTGAAGGTTCTGCTGGAGACTTAAACAGGAGTTTTGTTTCAGGGAGAAAGTTTAAACTCCATATCACACAACAACCAGTGGGTGCAGCGGATTTCCTATTTTAACAGATGATATGTTGGGGCTGTGGGAGTGCAGATATTATTTATCCCTTAGCAGTGTGCACTCGGAGGAGGTTGAAATAGGATATAAGCCATATGGAATGCAATAACAGAGGTAGGCTGATATAAATTAGTGTGGTGTACTTTAATAGAGTTCAATAAAGGGGTCCTGGAGTTCAGGTAGGTAGAAGGATTCAGTTATTCTGGCAGCTTTAAAGCAACTCAGTCAGCCAGTGGTGAAATATTGGGTTGGAAAAACAAAAATAGAGAAAGTGAAGAAAAGAAAGAAAAATTTGCATACCAGCTATGGTAAAGACAAGGATAAAGGGACTACTAATTACAAATTGAACCATGACAAATGACTACTGTAGTTTTCTACAAAAAGACAGTAGTCACCTGTAGGAAAAAAAGAAAGACAGCATAGGGATTGCATACAAGTTCACAGAAAGGAATGAAAAAAAAGAAAAGTCACGTAATCAAGTTTCTTTTTAACAAGACAAATACAGGGAATTAGAAAACTCATATAAGGACTTATGTTTAACAGTCTGTATGGGTGAGGAGGGGGGAACAATAAGGGAAACTGAGACCTGACTTTGAAAAAGACATTAGAATGCTGTTTTAGATGATGCACGTTTTGAGGGGGTCTATATTATAACATCAAAGTCTAAAAACATTAAATGTTATAATATCGAACCCATTCAATTGAAACACCAGAAAACTGAAAAGTCAGAATAGCGAATTTTTTCCCAGGGAAAAAATTTGCTGTTCCAACATACACACAACTCAAGTACACCAAAATAAATAATCCACACACATACACTTCAAGAAACCCTACACTTAACCAGACATACACCACTAGCTACCCACGTACCTTAACCCAACCCTAACTCTAAGGTCCCTAACTATCTAACACTCACCTTGCCCGCTCCCTAACCCTGACTCACCTACCCCACCCTAACCCTCACGGCCACACAATCGCACATTTACCTGACCCTCGCCCTAACCCTAACTCACTTAACCCGCCCCAACCCTAAAGTCTGTCACTACCGAACACTCACCTCACCCGAATCCTAACCCTAAAGTCCCTAACTAATGCACACTCACCTTACCCCAGTCCATTCGCTCACTTACCTTAACCCGGTCCATAACCATGGCACCACACTTACCTGAATCCAATCCGTAACCTCCATTCGCTCACTTCCCTAAACCCAGTCCATAACCATTGCACCACAGTGCTGTCAATAGTGAAGCCACGGAACGGTCCAGCGAAATCTTACCCTAGGTAAAATTTCGATGTTCCGAGGCTTCCCTATTGTCAGCTTTCACTCTAAAGGATTCGATATTATAACATTTATAAGTTTTAAAACTTCGATGTTATAATATAGACCCCATTTTGAAATGGTAATAGGGAGAAACTACCAACGGGAACTGTCTGAGGTTAAGAAAAAAAGGTTGAATAATGGCAGTTAGAAATAGTCAGTAGGACTAATAATAAGGGGGCCTAGTTAATTAGTGTTTTAGCATTCTAGAATAGAAGTTAACGTTTGTTAGGCAGAATTACAAACCGGGAAGGGAAAAACCTTGGTTAGCCAGGTAGATGACCAGAGTGGCGCAGAGTAGGCTAAACATAATCTAATTGAGAAGCTAGTAGAATAGGGTATATTTAGAGCAGTTAGTGATAAAATAAAAGGAGATATATTAAATACAATGATTCAGGTAAATGCAGAAGCAGACTGTCATCTGTATAGCAGAACATGCACACAAGTGTAGTACATACACTAGGAGAGCAGTTGCTTAGCCGTACACTAGAGCAAGTAAATGAGAAAACTGGCTTTAAGAAAAAACAGCATTAGCAACCTTTCAGCTAATAACTTATTGTATGGTTTGGTACATTTTGACAGCATGAGCAAGTGGCAAACAGTAAAAAAAACAGTCTATACATCTTGGCAACACACAGCATGTGATTAGAGCATTATAAAATTATAGAGTGCAGATGTGAAAGCAGTTTAAATACATTGGACAGGCATGAAATCATTCAAAGGAGTAAAAAGCAGTAGAAGCATGAAGGAACACAAAACTTTCCAAAAAAGGCATTTGCTTGCATTATACATTATTCAAGTTCCAGTTAATGTGCACAGTGCCAGGGATGGTTGGTGACCTAGTTCGTGGAGGGGAGAGATAGAGGAAAATGGTGCTCTCATGGGCTGAGGGATTCTGAATAGCACAATGGATCATGGGAAGATAGGGGGTTGGCAATACTGCACAGTCAGATGCATGAGCTCAGGGAAAGGAAAAAAGAAAAAAATAGCAGGTGCACCATCATGGCTGCAAAGTGCTTAATGGAAAAAGGCAATCAGTAAAGAGTGTAAAGGGAACAGTCAATGTACGGAAATATGAGAGTACTTTGATACAATTTGAGAGGGGATGGAAAAGGGAGACAGAGAGTGTTCAATAGAAAACTGCAATACAGCCAGAAGGATAGCAGTAAAGGTAAATGTAGAAGCTGTGGGAAAATGAGACAGAAAAGATCAGAAAGGGTAAAGGAGGAAAGAGAAATGGAGTAAGAGGTATATGTCAGGTCTATTGAAGGTTCTGCTATGGACTTAAACAGGAGTTTTGTTTAATTTCATATTAGTATCACACAACAACCAGTGTGTGCAACAGATTTCCAGTTTCTACAGTTGACATACTGGGGCTGTGGGAGTGCATATATGATTTATTCCTTATCAGTGAAGCATGCTGAGGAGAGCTTAACATAGGATATAAGCAGTATGGAATGCATTATCACAGATAGACTGAGATAAATTCATCTGGCATACTATAACAATGTTCAGTAAAGGGGTCCTGGAGTTCGGGTAGCTGGAAGGGTTCAGTTATTCAGGCAGCTTTAATGCAAGGTTCAGTTTTCCAGGCAGCTTTAATACAACTCAGTCAGTTATGGAATATTGGGATTATACAATATTCAAGTTCCAGTTAGTGTGCACAGTGCCAGGGGTGGTTGATGACCTAGTCCAAGGAGGGGAGTGACAGAGGAAAAATCATTGTTAAATTCTAACCCCACCCCCAAAATTAAAATAAAAAAAGACAGAGATAGAGTGGGAGAGACAAAAAAGAGATAATTAGATACATTGCATGTTACAGTATTGTAAATTTCAATAAATTCACAAAGGCACAGGACCACCACAAGCTGGAATCAACAATTTATTTACCGCTTTCGTCAGTTGTGAACTATGACTTCTTCAGAATAAATGCAGTAAAAAAAGACTCACATATATATATATATATATATATATATATATATATATATATATATATATGACCCCACCCTAACCTTAATTAATTAATTAGAAAAGTTGCCATTAGTTTTTAAAGTGCCAACACTCATAATAAAAATATACACATGTGAAACAGTATATCATGTAACACAACTTCCTATGCTTCTATTATAATACATATATATATTCATATATATAAAAAAATCTATTGTGTCCTAAATATATAATAAAACTATGATATAGTAACCCTAAAATATCTAACATAAAATTAGAAATAAAACTCTGATTTGAGTTTTAAAAAAACTATCTAACGATATAACTTCATTTAAACCTGGGAGGTTCACCGCATTGACCGTCAGTTGCCACAGCAATTCTTTATACTCTAAAAAGGTGTCACTGGGTCCCCCTCTATCATCCAAAACTACATGTTCTAGTACATGAAATTTAAAATTATGTTCAGGAAACTGAATGAGGTGTTTTGCCAAAGCATTTTTATTGTTACCTCTCCCTGTATCATAAGTGTGCTGGTAGATGGGTGTCCTGAAAGCATTTTCAGTTTTCCCCACATAATATCTTTCACAAACCTGGCACAGGGCTAAATAGACCACATTTCTGGTACCACAATTGCTCTTGTCCCAAGATCGCACTACCCCATAGGCAGGTATTTCAACATTATCTCCCTCTAATATAAACCTACATTGAGAACAATGGCCACATTTCTTGGTATATCCACCCTGTTGCATACGTTTTTCACTCTTCTTACTTTCTAACATATTTTTATACTAATACTTTTTTTATATACCACTTTGGGTTTTTCTCCTATTTTACTCACCACTTGTTCATCATTCTTCAGTAAAAAAACAATTTTTATACAGTATATCTCTTAGCTCAGAGAACTGGGGTGTATAAGTCAAAATCCATGCCCTCCCAAAAGAACACTGATTATCCCTTGTGGTACTACTTCTAATAGTATTGATGTTTTCTGGTTCGGGTTGTGGTTCCATGCCCACTCCTAAACCCAAAAGTGGAAAAAAATGTTCTCTTTTCTTTTTCTCTTTGACTTCTTGTAGGATTGGTTCTAAAAATGTATGTAGCTACCCTCTTTTACTCAGCATATTACATAGCACATCTCTTTCATGATAAAACATGTCAATCTCACTTATCATCCTTGCAAGTCTAACCCCCTGTCCCTTGACAAGAGACTTTTTCTGGTGTATGGGGTGTGGGTTTCCTGTAAATAGATTAAGTAAATTTCTTAATCTGCCTATTTTTATCAATCCGGATATCCAAATAGTTAATATACTCACTATTAGTTTCCATAGTAAATTGTAAGAAATTGGTACTGATATTCAAATAGTCGAAAAATTCTTGCAACTGATCCTGGCCCCCTCCCCACATAATAAGGATGTCATCTAGGTATCTGCCATAAAATTGACATAACTTGCATTGTTCTGTAACAAAAACCTTTGTAACCCTCCATTGTGTAAGCACTATATTAGCAAACATGGGGCCCCCATGGCAACACCAGAGGTTTGTCTGAAAAGTTGACCTTCAAACAGAATGAAATTGTTTTCTAGGACCAACTCCATTAAGGTCCTAAATGTAAGTATTCGGTCATGTGAATATTGGATATTCTTACCCAAAAAAAATCATAGAATAATTCCACACCCTCTGAATGTGGAATAACATTAAACAAATATTTCACGTCAATTGTTACCCATATACTATCTTCACTATACAAATCCTGCTTAATTTTTCTAAGACAGTCCCATGAGTCAGTAATAATATGGGATAATTTAATCATTTTTTTAGATGATAATCCAAAAATGTGGCTATTGTTAAGGTCTTACATGCTTTTGCATCAACAATTGGTCTTAAGGGTGGGTTGGTGGTGTCTTTGTGGATCTTTGGGATCCCAAAAATTGTTGGGATCCTTGGATTAGTTTGAGTCATAAATTCATACTCATTTTTTTGTATCTGGTCATTCATCAGTAGTTCAGACAAGGTGATGTCAATTTTCCTATAAGCTATATTTAGCTCATTAATTGACACTTGTTCATAACCATCACCATATAAATGACACAACATACTGTCCACATATCTTTGCTGGTCCATCACCACCAACCCTCTCCCTTTATCTGGCTTCATAACCTGAATAGACTTGTCACTGCATATACTTAATAACAAATTACTCTCTGCTACAGTTAAATTACTAATCTCTATAGTATGTTTGTTCTTCTTACATATATTTCTTATGTCATTAGTACACATCATGTCAAACAGCTGTAGGGAGGGGGTGTAGGGGTGGGTTGTAGACACTAGTTTTTTTTTACATTGTATATTATACTGTTCAATACAGTTGTTATCCAAAATTACATTTAAATTAAGTTTTCTGACATAAATCATAAAATACACTAGTGTTTTTTCTACACTGGCCTTTTTTGTTGGTACAAAATTAAGGCCTCTTTGAAATAAATTCACCCATTCCTCGGTCACTACTTAAATTAAAGATTTTAAAGTCCTTGTGTTGGTTAAGGACTATCTCACAGTTGCCTGAATTCATATCAGAAATAACACTATGTCGCTCTACCAATTGCCACTGTTCCCTCTGCGTCCCCCCCTCCTTATCCCATATGTCCCTCTCCCCCATCCCTGTCCATTCCAGGAATTTTCTTTCTTACTTTTCAATAAACTTTCTTTGGAAATACGTAAACAATTATAATTTACTATTGGCTAAGATTTTGGCACCTTGTGTGGAAGTGGTCTCTCTGGCTCCAGTTGCGCACTTTGTGCTTCTGTTTTTCACTTAAGCATTTTGTTGATGTGTGGGTCCATTTGCCTGCTTGAATATTCCAGTATCCTGTTGTCTGCAGTTGTGGTGTCCATGGAGTCCCAATGTGAGTGTTTTGCTTTTCTTTTGGATCTTGTAACTTGAAGTAGACCTTCAGTGGTGAGTTGCTGGATGAGGAAGCAGAGGCCAAAACCTGCCTGCCGGTGTGATGTTAGAAATTAATTTGGGGTCAAAGAGAGAACTTGAATGGATTTTTTGGGAACTGATGATGGTGGATGGGGATGATGGAAAAGGAGGAAAGATCATTGAGTGATTGTGGCGATATGAGCCTACATATGGTGGCAGATATGTGGCCTGTGGGGTCAGATGGTTTGGTCTTGGGACTTGGATTTGTTGGTATTTGAGAGGAGATATGGTGGTTCAAAGCTTCTGAGCCTTCAGTTGGACTGGGACTTGGATTCTTCTGGTATTGGAGTGGTGATGCAGTGGTTGAAACTTATTTGCCTATGTTTGGAATGGGACTTGGTTGCAGTTGGTGCTGGAGTGAAAGATGTTGTGGTTAAAGCTTCTATGTCTTTGGTAGCTTGTTTTAGATGTTATTTATTGTTCTGTATTGCTTTGTACATGTTTGTATTTATGTTGAGCTTAGAGGAACGTAATTTTGTTCAACTGTACACTTGTGTGTGATTGAAGAACAATAACGTTATTTCTGATTTCTGATACTGTACACCCCTGCCACATCCATATATGATGGAAAGGTATTAATGTGTCATAAAATAAACAAATCTCACTGCTATGATATAATAAATTGCAGCCTTTATTTCCCTGTGATGGATAGGAAATATGCATTCAAATGTAATAATTGCAAGTACTATAATTGGATTATTTCTTACATATCATTGCTGTTAATATTTTATAACTAGTTATCCAGTAATAAAAAGTAATTGCTGCTTCTGGATATTGAACCTACACAATGTAAAGCTACTCTTCTCACTGCCTAATGCAAGCAGCAAAAGTTATTGGAAAAGATATGTATTCTTGAGATGAATATTGAGGTATGCCTCCTCATTGAGGGAATGAATAGGAGTATCGTTGAGAAGTTTGGAGAGTTTCAATTGGATGAGTCACTCAGGAAGTGAAGGAGTTTATAGGGGGAAGGGATGGAGTATAGAGAGTATAAATGTCAAGTATGCGAGGGTGGGTTGTAATTGGGGGTAGGGAAGGGGAGCAATGTGAAGCCTAAGTGTAGGGAGGGCTGAACAAAGCAGGGCTGCATCATCACAGCTGCAAAGTGCTTAAGAGAAAAAGACAATCAATAAAGAGTGTAAAGGGGACAGTCAAGATAAGTAAATATGGGAGGACTTTGATACAATTTCAGAGGGGATGGAAAAAGGAGACAGAGACTGTTCAATAGAAAATAGTGATACAGCCAGACGGATAGCAGTAAAGGTAAAGGTAAAGGTAGAAGCTGGGCAAAAATGAGACAGAAAATAACAAAAGGGGTAGAAGAGGAAAGGGAAATGGAGTAACATGTATGTGTCAGTTCTACTGAAGGTTCTGCTTGGGACGTAAACAGGAGTTTTGTTTCAGGGAGAATGTTTCAACACAATATCATGCAACATCCAGTAGGTACATTAGATTTCCTATTGCTACAGGTGATATGTTGGGGCTGTGGGAGTGCAGATATGATTTATCCCTAAGCAGTGTGCATGCTGAACAGAGTTTAATATAGGATATAAGCCGTACGGAATGCTATCATAGAGGAAGGCTCAAATAAGTTTGTCTGGTGTACTGTATCAGTGTTCAGTAAAGGGGTCCTGGAGTTCAGGTAGGTTTAAGGATTCAGTTATTTAGGCAGCTTTAAAGCAACTCAGTCAGCCAGTGGTGGAATATTGCACTGGAAAAAGAAAAATAGCGAAAATGAAGAAAAGAAAAAAATGCATAGCAGATAGAGTAAAGACAAGGATAAGAAGACTGCTGTTTACAAATTAAACCATTGGAAATGACTACTCTAGTTTTCTAAAAAAAGACAGTGGCAACCCATAGGAAAAAAAGAAAAATAGCACAGGGATTACATACAAGTTCACAGAAAGGAATGAAGAAAAGAAAAGTTAGCTAACCAAGTTTGTGCTTAACAAGGCAAATACAGGGAATTAGAAAACTCATACAAGAAATTATGGTTAACAGTCTGTATGGGTGAGGAGGGGAGAACAATAAGGACAACTTAAAAAAGACATTAGAATGCTGTTTTAGATGATGCATGTTTTGAAATGGTAATAGGGAGACAGTACCAATGGGAAATGTCTGAGGTTAAGAAAAAAAAGGTTGAATAATAGCAGTTAGCAATAGTCAGTAGGACTAATAGTAAGGGGGCTAGTTAATTAGTTTTTTAGCAGTCTAGAATAGAAGTTAACATTTGTTAGGCAGAATAACAAACCGGGAAGGGAAAAACCTTGGTTAGCCAGGTAGACGACCAGAGTGATGCAGAGTAAGGCTAAACATAATCTAATTGAGAAGCTAATAGAATAGGGTATATTTAGAGCAGTTAGTGATAAAATAAAAGGAGATACATTAAATACAATGATTCAGGTAAATGCAGTTGCAGACTGTCATCTGTATAGTAGAACATGCAGACAAATGTAGTACATAGACTAGGAGTGCAGTTACTTAGCTGTACACTACAGCAAGTAAATGAGTAAACTGGCTTTAAAAAAACAGCAATAGCAAACTTTCAGCTAATAACGTATTGTATGGTTAGGTATATTTCGACAGCATGAGCAAGTGGCAAACAGTAAATAAACAGTCTATACGTCTTGATAACACACAGCATGTTATTAGATCATTATAAAATTATGCAGCACAGATGTGAAAGCAGTTTAAAAACATTGGACAGGCATAAGATCATTCAAAGGAGTAAAAAGCAGTAGAAGCATGAATGAACACAAAACTTCCTAAAAATCACATTTGCTTGCATTATACAACATTTGAGTTCTGGTTAATGTGCACAGTGCCAGGAATAGTCATTGACCAAGTTCGTGGAGGGGAGAGATAGAGGAAAATGGTGCTCTCAGGGGCTGAGGGATTCTGAATAGCACAATGGGTCATGGGAAGACAGGGGGTTGACAATATTGCACAGTCAGATGCATGAGCTAAGGGAAAGGAAAAAAAAGAAAAAAGAATAACAGGCACACAGTCACGGCTGCAAAGAGCTTAAGGGAAAAAGTTATCAGTCTGAGGTGAGTTAATCTCTCCTGCTGTACTGCAAACCCCTATGCAGATGTACAATACAAAAAGAAAAGAAATATGTATGAACTCATTATGAGTACCTGTGTTGGCTGGCTAGATCATAATGCCATATCATAAACAGGTTATGGATCAGTATACTTACACAAATAAGGGGTATTCACAGACATACATTTAGCCTCCTTTGGCTTAGCAGGTCCTTTCTGTGCTTCTTAAGATCACTATAGTGGTGATGACATTGTTCCACAGTGCATGGAATGCCAGTTGCACTATAGACAATCTTGGCCAAGCTACGCCAAGCCTCGACCTTATACTGAGAACCAGTTTAATTCCCTGCAGCAGTCTTCAGCTGTAACATTTCATGATGAGTCTACAACTGTAACATTTCATGATGAGTACCACAAATATTCTGGACTCCTCAGTTCCCCATCTTTGTGTTGGAGGCCATTCTCCTCCTCACCAGCCATGTCTCCAAAAGTCATGCTAACAAAATGTGTTTGAATTCATGCCCAATTCAGATCTCATGGGCAATTAGTTGTGTGCAAAGATGCACAACCTTGCCAATTGCATTTGTGCAAGTGAAAACAGATGGATTCCTTCCAGACACATTGACACTATTTACATCACATAGCAGTAAACATGACATTGATCTTTGCCATGTGTGATGCTCAACCCATTCACACCGATTCCAGTATTCGGCAATGGAGTGTCTAATGGCTTGTCTTTTAATCCTTGTAGTTTGTAAGGTGAAATAGGATGAATTTTTGACATGTTGTAATGCTGGGGCTTACATAATGTTAAAATATTTTTATACCAGCTGGGAATTGAACCCATGGAATACAGCATGCACAAATTTAAACTAAGGTTATTAACTGACATTGCCACAGAAGAACTGCTTTTCTTCCATGGAAATTAGATGTATAGTAATTTCAGAATGAATGGAGATACACTTCAGAGAGGCCTGCTAAATGTGCATGGTTTTAATCAGTCCTAGGAATGCATGATTATGTAAAAGTCAGTATTTTTGTTTGTAAATACATTTCAGATGGATGCAGTCAAATGAGCTGAGTAATACAGGTAGGAGTATATTATATACATACATATTTCACTAAACATAACTGTCCTAAACATATAGCTGGGACATATGATAAGTCATGATGATTATATAAATTACTGTGCCCATCATACATATGCAATTGGATTTTATATTCAATATCATCATTGTCATGTACAGGAAATTGTACACACATTAGCTTGAGCTTATATGTGAAACATTAATGATATATGCTGAATGGAAAACTTGACTTATGCAAACATTACTGATAAATAGCTTGCAATATATGTGTTTAACACTATAATTTTTCTTTAGTGTTATAGGCCTAATCAAAATGCTGTGAAAAATGGGATTATTACACCCTTTCTAAAAGTATATTTTAACCAGATTTACCTCCTAAGCAGCTGTGCTTTTTATCTAAGCCAACTGCACTTACATGTTCTGCCACAGAGATAGGTGTGTAACAGGTGGAATTTCTACACTCAGTACTGTCCAGAGTGTTAAGGTAAGTGCACCATTGCAAGGTGTGCTTGCACTACATAATGATGCCTAAACTAAATTTTACACTTTTTCCTTAGGTATAGAACCATATTTGTGTACTGCCAAGCAGAGAGCAAATGCAAATTAAAATGAAAAAAAAAATACATATTACTAATAATTGCAGTGTGATGACAAAACAGGATTTGAACAATGTATCATATGCCTTATTTCTCTCACATGACTTCAGTTACATCTTATGCCACAGAGAACATTACATGAAAGCTATAGTTTCTTCACTGACTACTAGCCAGACAGCTGCTGGCTGCAGAATTTTGCTAGGCATGTTTGCACTACATAAGGCATCCTAAATTAAATTATTTGCTTTTTTTCCTTAGGTAGTGAATGATGTTTGTGCATGTTAGAGCAAATGCAGATTAAAAATTATTAACAAAAAAGTACATTGCATATGTAGAGAATAAGTGCAATGTCACCTCAGCATTTATACCTTGTGCCACAGGAATAGATACCTGTCAGATGTGTGCCCTGCAGTAAGTGCTGTCCATAGTGGGAAAATTACCAATGGCAGGTGTATTTGCTCTACATAAGGCAGCCTAAACTAAAATTGTCACTGTTTTCTTTAGGTAGTGAACTGTTTTTGTGTGTTGTTAGTGCAGAGCAAATGGGATTGCATTAGAAGTAAATATATGCCAGAGAAAAAAGCTGACACTAATTTAAATCCAACCAATGGGTATATGTAGCAATGACCAGAGCGAGAAGTGCATCTACGTGACACATTCATCTCTCACATTTCATTGCAACATCAGAAATGTACTTTGGGAAACACATTATTGGACTTGAAAACACATTAGTGGACTTGTCAGTCATAACAAATAATGTCAAAGTAGACACACAACAGTTCAAATGTTGCTAGCAATACTGACAATATTTCATTTTTAATCAACACAATGGTATCACAAAATGTGATTAAATGTGTATTCAGACTATTTTCTATACAAAAATTAGCATTTAAATGGATTCAAACCATGTATCAGCTGCCCTTTTTCTCTATGCTTACTGCATTTACACCTTCTGCCACAGAGAAAATTATCAGACAGGTGTATTTTCTTCACTGAGAACTATCTAGAGTGCTGATGGCCATGCAATTCTGCCAGTCTGGTTTATGCTACATGAGACAGCCTAAACTACATTCTTCACTATTTTCCTTAAGCTGTCATATTTCATTTTGGCTGCCAAACAGTGACCAAATGCAGAAGGCAATATTTGTCAGATGTATTCACACAACTCTTTTGGAATAACAACTTGAAAAAACATGAAATGAATCACAGTGTATATCCAGCAATTAGCAGAGCTACTACTGCATTACACTGTTGCATTCTGCCTTTTCACATCTCCTTGCCACATCTGTACTACTATATATGCCTCTCAATATCAGGAATTTAACTAATGCCATAGGAATGGAGAAGGGCACAGGGAACAGAAGAAATTATTTTATTGTTTACACAGCACAAACAATTAATATTGACATAATTATCTGTCTGAAACTTTTAGTCAATACTGACCTTACTTTGATTTCCAACATCAACACATTTATACACCACAATAAGTGCCAAGATTTAGTATGACCTTCCTCAGTAAAATGATCTGTGAACAGGTTTCAAACTCTGCATCACTTGTACTGTTTCTCTAAGCTCAGTACATTTGCTCATTATGCCACAGAGATAGAAGTACGACAACTTGAATTTCTTCAATAATTACTTTCCAGACTGCAACAATGCTAGTCTTCATTGAGCAAAGGATGGCAGTCCAAATAAAAATTGTCAGTTTTTACCTTAGACAGTGAAAATTTATTCACTGTTACAGACCACTGCTAGTCAATGTAGCTCAATGCCAAAAGGTACACAAACAATAAAGGGAAAAATGGGAATCAAATACTTTAAATGTACATTTCAGATGTTTAATCAACTGTGTTATCTTGCAGCAGGAGCCTGCATGCATTTGAACCCTCAAACAAGAGTAGTAAAACAAGCATTGAAGAGCATTTCCCATACATGTCAATGTCAAAGACATATATTTGCAAGGAGAAGTATTTAGATGTACTGATAATATGACATTGTATCAAGCCATATTGAAAGTGCAACAGAAAGAAGTTATGAAAGTTGTCCTTTCTCATTTGACACTAAATGTGTGGATGATTGTGATATTGCCAGCAGTTTGGATACCCATGTACTCACACAATATTAAACAAAGGCTGAAAACTTTGTAGGTATATTCCTTTCTCTCTTTATGATGCCTCATTCCCTTATCTATGTTTTCTTCATATCAATTATATCTCTGTTTTGTTGCATATGTTATCAGTGTCAATGCTTAAAGTGCTCACTTGACTATGAACAATAATTTTTACTAAAGGCAGTAACTGTGGTCATTAAAGCCAACATTTTGAATGTTAGGAATGTTTCTCTCCTAAATTAATGTTCTTTCAGAATTTTTGAAAAGTCTCTTCTTCCTGACACATCCTCAGTAGGTGGACATAAAAGAGGGGAGACTGTAAAACCCTGATTTCCCTGCATTCAGAGTAATCACTGACACCTGAAAGTCATTAGCAGGTAACACTTCTCAGTACTCATACTTGAGAGTGTGCATGTAATCATGTAGGTCATTGCACCATGTTTTCATTCCCTCCAACTTAGTGCAGACTGTGGTATTCAGGAATGTTAATGATTTAACAGCATACTTGCATATTCACAGTGCTGACTCTACATTATATAAAGGTAAATCGTGTAGCTAATGACTTTGTATCATGCTGGGGAAACTGTTTGGGTCCAGAGAGCTTGGTACTGTTAAACACAATTTTTTGAGACTTATCTTCTTTCTACACTGACATATTGTCAAAGTATGTTGCTGTTCATTACATAATGCTTTTAGTGTAACATTAAAAGGTGAATTGCACTGAGTGCTCAAAAGCATTTTTTATCTTAATATTTTTTCTTTATCCCTTTCTTTTCGCATAGCCATGTCTGCATTACAAAAAGTATGCTACAGAATGCTACACTACCTATATTTTTGTTGCATTTAATTGCTTTTTGCACAGTTATTGCAGATGAGTGAACTATAACAGTGGTGCAGCAGTTAGCATTATCATCTCACAGCAAGAGGTTCTCCAGTTTGATTCTCAGATGGGATGCCTTCTGTGCAGAGTCTTTTCCTCCCACATTCCAAAGATATGTATCTGGAGCATTTCCCCCAGGCCTCTACTAAAATTGGGCTCTATCCCAGTCCAACTTTCCCAGTAAACAAATGTTAAATAAATAAATAAATAACTTTGTAGGAAGGTATGGGATTTCTACCTGTGTTAGCAGAAAGAAAGATGTGTTACATTTGTGGAGTTCTTCCTAACTGCCTTCTACAGCAGTGGAGATGGCACTTATAATAGTTGGCTTACAGTTCTAATACTACAGTTTGAAATTTTATTTTTAATGTTGCAATGTATTACACAATTCAACCTGTTTTATCTGCATTACAGAAATGTTATAGTTATACGTTGTTTGGATTTCATTTAGAATTTTTTTTTTTGGGGGGGGGGCTGTCCTAACACATGTAGTCACAGGGAACATTAACTTTTAAATTGTTGTGTGCATGACAAATGCATGCATTCACATATAATTGAGTTCATGGTCATCCAGTCTGTGTATTATATTATATATTATTAATGCGTCTGTCTTCTGTTTCATGTCATATAGGGATATGGCACCCAAAAGGAAATCTGTACCCTGCAAGCCACCATACACCAATGAAGAAAATGAGGTCATTATCCAGGTCTTACATCGCCATGCAGCATTCTTGTTAGGAGAGGTGGACATGGCTAATTTGCATGAGACAGGATATGGCAGTAGATGGTTGACAACATCAATACTTTCAGAAGGCATGGGAAAACTTACTCCCAGGTATGACACTGGACAAGTGATATGATAACTTCTGCCCACTGTAAGGTGGCTGCAATTGTCTGGGAACAGGTAGCTATGGGAGGCTCCCCTGCTACTGAACTACCACTAACTAAAACAGAGGAGTTCCTGTCCACTATCAGAGATCCAGATAACTCATCAGAGGGTTCTCACTGAATCCTTGGTGTTGCTACAGACAAGAATGACAGACTCAAGAGTGTCACAATTAGGCCTTCCCGGTATGCAAAATGCAAGTGTAATTATTACATCTTTATGTGTGTATATCTTAGATGTCGAATATATATATAGAGTGAGTGATAATTGTGAGTCAGACAACACAGTCATAGAAAAATAGAGGAGAATGCTTTGGGCAGGGGAGAATCTAACATTTTTCTTGTTTCATTTGCACTGTGATACTTATCAGCCTTCTTTTATTTCCTTTCCTCACATAAGGGCACATCTGGATTGCAGGCTGCCAACCCACATGCATATGGTAAGCACACCTTTGGTTATTGCTATTACTGTATATAAGGTAGATTTAGGTCTGTATGAGATTAAAATTTGTGTTGCTTTAGCATCTGTTAGAGTTTAACATACCTTTCTTATAAGGAAAATGTGTGATCAATTCTGTTCTCTGTTTCTTGATTTGTTGTGAGTATTCCTTGTTATCACAGGGGAACCTGAGAGTGACACTGCAGAACTCCTATCATCTGATGTCAGAGTATTCTTAGAGTGTAATGATGATGGTGGCGATGAAAAAGCACAGTCTGGGGTGCACACAGTCAGCTGACATTGGGTTTGTGGATCCTACATCTAATGCCCATATTGGAGACACAGTCAATATGCTTACACATTCCCGTGTCATAGAGACCTCTAATATAGGGCAGGTGAAGGTGACACAGTTGATCAGGGTAATGATGTTACTCTAGTTGAAGAGATGTTTGCTTTTCCCCATAGCAATCATGAGGACATGGTGCCACACAGGATGACGGCTAGGGGTGCTCATAGGAGGCCTCCTCCTGATACTAGTGTGTCATTAGAAGTCACCAGATGTATGTGTAGGGCTGGTGGAGGCACAGGCATGTTTCATCAGAACCTTAAAAGAGATAGTGCGACTATTAAACATAATGCATTCTGACATGCATGACACCCTGAACTATGTTGGCAACTCCTTGGATATGATGAACGGCACACTAGATCAGGCAGTGTCTGTGATGGCATGTCTGTTGGGGAGGGTGGGCATCCATATGGCCACACAGCAGCTACATCTTCTGGTGTTAGCAGACATTGCAGTACAAGATCCCGCATCTATACATGGAAGGTCACAATGTCGTAGTCCTAGATGTAGTCATGAGAAGAGCTCATACAGCAGATATCACTCACATTCAGGTAGTACCCCAACTTCTATCCAGGGTTGTGGTTGTAGCAGTGCAACTCCTAGCAGAGGTAGTTCTTGTGGCCAGGGGTGACAAATTTGAACTGACTACTCTATCATGCATGGTTCACACCTGTCTGAAATGCCAGGATATGTTGCTAACACAGTGCTTGATTGTGTTCATGCAGACACACGCACATTGAAAAAAAAAGTTTACCTGCCCATAACATCCCACACAAACTATCTAAACAGTACTGTTGAGTACTATACATTGGTTGTTACTTACCCTGAGCATTGTACACTCTGACGGATACATTTGTTTGTTTGTTACTCACACACACTCACTTCTTTGGTGTCAGCCTTACCCTCTTACTACCCCCCAACCCTGTGCAAATGATGATGATGACTGTGCCCTGCCTCTGCACATCTTGTGACTTGGGGTTGCATATATGTCTGATGAACACAGTGGGTAGCTAACACTTGCTTATTTATGTTTGCACTTATCAATACATATTGCAGAAGAAAAGCTGTTAATTTCTTGTTCCTACTCATTTGTGAATGATTGCTTCTATAATTGTTGAAACTCAATGTATTTCAGTTAGTATTGCTGTTACAGCAGTGGAAGCCTTAGGTACTTCTTTCTTGCTTCTTGATATAGTTGTGCAAATGAAGGTATAATTGACCTGTTCCATGTTTAATAGATGGTGGTCGGTTGAAACGCTTGATGCACATTATTGCTTCTAACATGTAACTGTATAATGCAAAAATTTGACCAAGGTAATATTACTGACATAACTGCACACCTCAGACAAATACTCTGCTTAGGAGCATATACATATTTATTTATGAGAGTAATCAAATCACAATTTTGAAACACTAAGCATGTAAAAAATTACATGTGACCTACTTTTCCTGTTCCCCTTGGAATTTGATACTAAATTCTGAATTTTGGTATATCAGAGTAATCAGTTATATAACTTTTTTTCATTTATTTACAGGTTCCCCACTTACCTTGTTATTACTGCAGATGGAAATTGTGTCTTAGGGGGTTGTCCCTGTCTGATGCTATCAGAACACAGCCATTGTATGGCTAAGTAAAGGTTGCTGTGTTTGACAGACATCTGTTTTCGCATCTGTATAGGCATGCAATCTTTGGCTTTGACCTAGGTAGTGATTGTATATGCTATCTTTTGCCTCTTAGCCAGGACATGCTATGCACACCTCAGTCTGACAGCACGATCTGAAACTGGTGGTTCTCTCTCAGCCTTCTCATCTGTACTTGCTGCTGCTGGCCCTGACTGTAGTCCTTGAAATAGTGGTCCTGCCCCTTGCTGTCCCTAATGAAGCTGTTTCCTGAGAATTACATTCTGTAACATGGCAAAGACTGTAAGTGTTTTAGCAGAGATGGTTGGGTTGTACTACAATGCACCTCATGATGTGTCTAGATGACAGAACCAGAAAATCAAAAACAAGTTCTATGATATTCCTTGTTTGAGCATGGGTCTCATTGTATCCTTGCTTACAGGGGTTGTGTGGATTTCTCATGGGTGTCATGAGCCAGGGCTCCAGTATATAACCTGCATCCTGCACCAGATGCTCTTGATGAATGTCACCCCTGGCAAACGTGGTGTACAGCTCACAAGTCTGCCATATGTCTGAGTCATGGAAACTGCCTGGTTTACCTGCACAGACATTCTAAATAATCCCTTTGCCATTACAGACAGCCTGACAGTTTATAGAATGGAAAACTTTCTGTTGATGTACCTCCTACACTGTTCCCCAGGTGGAGATTTTGTTTCTATGTGTGTGTGCAATCTATGGTCCCCATCACTTCAGTGAACTGTGCTACTGCACAGAATTCCTGCATGTTTCTTGCTCTCTTCTGTGGGGTGCAGGTGTAAACAGCTGTGATCCCTTGTATGTAGTAGCATGGCATTTAAAAACTGATGTAATATTCTTGAGGCTGGTGCCTTTGCACCCCTAAAATATCCCTTATGAATCTCTGGAAAGTACCAGCACATAGTATACATAATGATAAACATGTCTTTGTTTACACTGTAATGAGCTCTCCACAATTTCCCTGGAGCGTGAGATGGGGTTGGAAGAGGTTGCATATTTCCTCCAGTGTTTCCTTGTCCACACTGTATCTCTTAGCAATTTATATATCATGCAGTCCATGGTAACTCAATCAGGGTCTACACATCCTTCTTGCTGGAGATCTGGCAGCAGCAGCACCCTGATTTAAAGCTTGTTGCACATACTCCATAATAGCAGCAGCAACCCCTAACATGTTTTTTTTTTCCAAATGTAATTGTGTATTCTGAAGAGTTGTAGTATACAAGGCAAAAGCTTAAACTGATTGTACACAATTGCTTTATACTTTCCTGAATAGCTCCACCATATTGGATTGGTTAATTATTGTGTATGTCTGCTCTTTATGTTGCCAGTAGCATATTTTGCTGTTTATCTGTGTTTGGCAGTCCTACATATCATGTAGAGCTGTGAAATGAATACCAGATAGTGTACTAATGTGTTGGCAACACCACACCACCAACACGATAGTGACACATCATGCAGCTGTTAATGAATCTGGCCCTCTCTTTGCATTACTTTATGCTTTGTTAACCATGATGGCTCTACTGGGCATTATCCACTTACAAAGAGAACCTGGGGACATCCATAGCATTAAAAAAAATAAAATAAAAAGCAACAGTGTAATGTACAATAAAAATCATAAGTAAATAAATTAAAATCTATATAAATAATATATCTAGATTATCATGTATGTTAGTGCATATACAAAACAGTGTAAGAAACTTCTCTGTGTGGAAGATTTTCAGTCCATATATCTCTAGTTAATTACTGTATATTAATCAGATCAGACAATAGTAATAGAAGCACGATCTGAAACTGGTGGTTCTCTCAGCCTTCTCATCTGTACTTGCTGCTGCTGGCCCTGACTGTAGTCCTTGAAATAGTGGTCCTGCCCCTTGCTGTCCCTAATGAAGCTGTTTCCTGAGAATTACATTCTGTAACATGGCAAAGACTGTAAGTGTTTTAGCAGAGATGGTTGGGTTGTACTACAATGCACCTCATGATGTGTCTAGATGACAGAACCAGAAAATCAAAAACAAGTTCTATGATATTCCTTGTTTGAGCATGGGTCTCATTGTATCCTTGCTTACAGGGGTTGTGTGGATTTCTCATGGGTGTCATGAGCCAGGGCTCCAGTATATAACCTGCATCCTGCACCAGATGCTCTTGATGAATGTCACCCCTGGCAAACGTGGTGTACAGCTCACAAGTCTGCCATATGTCTGAGTCATGGAAACTGCCTGGTTTACCTGCACAGACATTCTAAATAATCCCTTTGCCATTACAGACAGCCTGACAGTTTATAGAATGGAAAACTTTCTGTTGATGTACCTCCTACACTGTTCCCCAGGTGGAGATTTTGTTTCTATGTGTGTGTGCAATCTATGGTCCCCATCACTTCAGTGAATGTGCTACTGCACAGAATTCCTGCATGTTTCTTGCTCTCTCTGTGGGGTGCAGGTGTAAACAGCTGTGATCCCTTGTATGTAGTAGCATGGCATTTAAAAACTGATGTAATATTCTTGAGGCTGGTGCCTTTGCACCCCTAAAATATCCCTTATGAATCTCTGGAAAGTACCAGCACATAGTATACATAATGATAAACATGTCTTTGTTTACACTGTAATGAGCTCTCCACAATTTCCCTGGAGCGTGAGATGGGGAAGAGGTTGCATATTTCCAGTGTTTCCCTTGTCCACACTGTATCTCTTAGCAATTTATATATCATGCAGTCCATGGTAACTCAATCAGGGTCTACACATCCTTCTTGCTGGAGATCTGGCAGCAGCAGCACCCTGATTTAAAAGCTTGTTGCACATACTCCATAATAGCAGCAGCAACCCCTAACATGTTTTTTTTTTCCAAATGTAATTGTGTATTCTGAAGAGTTGTAGTATACAAAGCAAAGCTTAAACTGATTGTACTGTTCTGCTTTATACTTTTCTGAATAGCTCCACCATATTGGATTGGTTAATTATTGTGTATGTCTGCTCTTTATGTTGCCAGTAGCATATTTGCTGTTTATCTGTGTTTGGCAGTCCTACATATCATGTAGAGCTGTGAAATGAATACCAGATAGTGTACTAATGTGTTAGCAACACCACACCACCAACACGATAGTGACACATCATGCAGCTGTTAATGAATCTGGCCCTCTCTTTGCATTACTTTATGCTTTGTTAACCATGATGGCTCTACTGGGCATTATCCACTTACAAAGAGAACCTGGGGACATCCATAGCATTAAAAAAAATAAAATAAAAAGCAACAGTGTAATGTACAATAAAAATCATAAGTAAATAAATTAAAATCTATATAAATAATATATCTAGATTATCATGTATGTTAGTGCATATACAAAACAGTGTAAGAAACTTCTCTGTGTGGAAGATTTTCAGTCCATATATCTCTAGTTAATTACTGTATATTAATCAGATCAGACAATAGTAATAGAAGTCTTCTTCTTTCAGCTTTTGCCAGTTAGGGGTCGCCACAGTGGATCACCTGTCCGCTCATGATTGGCAGTGGAGTTTTGCAGTGTCAAGTTGCCAGCCTGGCACCCAACCTTCCACAGAAGGCACACACTCACTCCTAGGGCCAATTTAGAGTGTCCAATTCAACTACAGCATGTCACTGGGATGTGGGAAGAAACCAGAGCACCCAGAGAAAATCCATGTGGCCACAGGGAGGACATGCAGACTCCTCACAGAAGGCACCCCAGGTGAGAATCGAACCGGAGAACCTCTTGCTGTGAGGTGACAATGCTAACCGCTGCACCACCGTGGCTGCCCTAGACAAGAGTAGTAGAAGTAGCGAACTTAAACTCATTTTAAGTAAAGCATTCGAAAGTAATCCAAGCAAGGCAGGCAGTTTGCTTTCAGTCGAAAATCCTTTAAGTTAAATTTATCCTTAATAAAGTATTTTTGACTGGAAACAGACTGCTTGCCTTGCTTGGATTACTTTCGAATACTTAGTAATTCTGTACAATATTTCATAATATATATAGATATATACATATATATATATATATATATATATATATATATATATATATATATATATATATATATATATATATTATATTATATATATATATATATATATATATATATATATATATATATATATATATATACCAAACACAGAGCGAAACACCACCAAGGTTAAACACTGCTGAATCAATAAGTAAATAACAAACAAAGCGGCAAACACAGCTATAATGCAGGATAGGCAACCAGGCAGTAGATAAATTCACATTATACAACGACCTCTCCATTAAATATTCAAAAACGTGCATGCTGATTGGTCAGCATGCACGTTGTAAATCAGAGGTATAGTAATGGAAAAAGGTCCAGTCGCCCGGACTTTTTCCATTACTATAACTCTTTTTTTTACAGCAACAGAGAATGCAAGATCTCCATTGCTTCACACTGTCTCGCTATGTTAAACTCATTTAACATAGCGAAACAGTTTTTAAAAAGCAACGGAGATCTTGCTTTCTCCGTTGCTTTTTTCTAAACTGCCTCGCTATGTTAAATGGGTTTAACATAGTGAGACAGCTTTAAAAAAGCAACGGATATTCTCCGTTGCTTTTTTTAAAGCTGTCTCGCTATGTTAAACCCATTTAACATAGTGAAACAGTTTTTAAAAAGCAACGGAGATCTTGCTTTCTCCGTTGCTTTTGCCCACAGCTCTGATGTACTCCATAGGCATGCGCATGTGCAGTACATCAGAACTACCGCAGAATACCAGACAGCTGCAGAAGGGCAGCAAGGGGGCATTATACAATGCCATTATTTAAGAAAAGTAAATATTTTTTTTCTTAAATAATGGGCAGGATTCACGAAGCCTCCGTTTAAGAGTTATAACTCATACACGGAGGCTGCAGTTAAACGGAGTGATGTCAGCATGCTCTGCATATTCATGAGAGCATGCTGAATCACACCTAAGGCTAACACGGTCCATGTAAGACAGTAGGGGCGTGTCTGTAGACCGAGCCCCGTAAGCGGACACGCCCCCAGAAGAGTAAAAGTGCCCAAAGTAAACACCCACGACAGAGTCCATGGAAATGTGAATAAACACAACACAACACATGCCCCCACAGACTACGATCATAAAATGTACAAATGAACATCTCATACTTTTTTTTTAAATTGTAAAGATGTTTAACCGTGAGTGCGCTTGTTTGCGTGGGCGTGCCCGTAGCGCAGCTACAGTTAGCAGTCAGTGGGAAAGCATATAAGAACTAAATATGCAAAGTAAGCCAAGAAGCAATAGTGTAGTGGTAGAGATGTTGGCTAAAGAGCAGGCATTCATGGTTCGAACCCCGACAACACCGATTTTTATTTTTAGCAAAATAAGCACGAAACAAGTCCCTGACAAATATGTACACATAAAACCACATTTTATGTAAAATGTAATGAAATAGCCCATTTATATGGAAGAAATGTGAGGTAAAAAAACAATAAAAAATGCCAGATGTGCCCATAGCTGAGCTACAGTTTAACAGGGTGAGTGCATCTGCCCGTAGGTGAGCAGTGGTTTAACTGGTGCAAAATGAGTGCCCGTAGCTGAGCAGTGGTTTAACACGCTAAATCTATGTGCCCCTAACTGAGCTGAGCGTAATATGCGTGCTGATAGCCAAATGAGGCTTAAACCAGCGTACCCCATTTGCACGGAGCTGCGCACCGCGCAAACAAGCTAACCGACGGGCAACGTTGAGCAAGCCGTATCAAAACAGCCTTTACACAGACACACCCCTCAGCTTGTCTAGACAGTCATAAAAAATAAAAAGTAGTGGCCAGGTTCGAGCCCAGGATACTATACACCATAGTCAAGGTACTGAACCACTAAGCCATAACAGCAGTACATATAAATGCAATAATAGCTAATATATAGGAATGAATACAAACTGGAGCATGACAATGCAGGTTTAGTGAAGTTGATACAATTCCAAATTGGCCAATCACAGATATGTGTGGGAAAAACGGACTATATAAGCCCCATAGGCGGGAATACACAGCATAAATGATTGTAGAACTGACTTGCAGCCAGAATGACAGCAGTAGGTGAGGGTAGTTGTTTTCGAGCACAGAGGTGGGGCGTTGAGGAGTCCAGGTACATGGTCTGGCTCCTAGTCCACAATCATGAGGCCCAACTCATGCAGGGCCAGGTCCTGTGGGGAGCATATAGGGCTGAGGCGTGGGACCGGTTGGCTCATGATCTCACCAGTGCCACAGGGATTCCAAGGACTTTTGAGCAGGTCCGTCACCACCATGCGGACCTGAAGAGACGCGAGCAGGACCAATTGAACCTTTGGATCCAGGAGGCCCGGCAAATGCCCAACGCCCCACTACTGAGTAAGTTACATTTAATTATGTATGTAAGAAATTAAACTAGCTGATATTATGGAGATGTGTATTCCAATATTACTTCATTTATATTACAGCTGCAGGTGTCCGTTCTGCGAACCGCAGAGCCTATGGCGATAGGCTGGTGCGGTTGCACCACCAGGCAGGTCAGTAATCCACTACCAGTAACTGTAAAGAAATATAAAAGTATGACAGTCAGCAAAAGAGTGCAGTGTAGTCACTAAGTAATACAATGTGCAAGTAACAGTGTGAAAGTGTTTGCAAGTATTGCTTGATTACAAAAGTGTGTTGCAGTCTGTAATCCAAACAGAAAAATGAAAATGTCTGACATAAATTCTGAAATAAAAATGCCCCACCTGTAAGAAAATAGTACACAACCTGCAGCAGGCTGAAAAGTATAGCTGCAGAAGATGATGAAATCACATGTGTGAAATATATCCCTGTTGAAATACTGAAACATGACAGAAGTGAGATTGCTGGAAAGGATTGTAATAACTACAGGTAAAATATGTCAATAAAGCCTAGAACTAAGTACCATCCTGAATAGTAAAATGAAAACAAGTGAGAGAGTGTGAGAAAGTGTCATGAATCCAGCAATACAGTAGTAATAACCCCTGAATAAAGTATACTGCAGTCAGTACAGAATGAAATGCATGTGAGAATCAAAACCAAACAGCGAAATCTGTTCAAAGTGTTGCGCATCTGGAATGTGTATCCCAAAATCTGGATATGTTGCTCTCAGTCTGCAATATGCAGATAGTATGATTGTCTGATATACCAAACATCCACACTTGTCTATAGCTATATAAAGCAAATGTAGCAGGATGATGTAGCTGAACAAAGCTAGATATGAATGTGTATGAAGAACAATAAAATGTATATTGATGTTGAGTAACAGTCCTATCACCAAGTTGAAATAGTTATCATATAGGAAACTGTAGTTAGAACAGTAGTGTGTATATATCTGTAGCTATTAGAAATGTACAGCATATGTATTGGTATTCGAAGGTGTTAATATTATTTTCTTCACCCCACCCTATAACCACATATAACCCATTCCACGTGAAAATGGTATATGCAACCACAATTAACACCCCTGGACATTTGTCCTGTTGGGTCATATATATTTGCATGTCCGTTGATGCATCTGCCCTGTTCATACATCCAAACCTGATGGCCTGTTGCCATCATTCAACCCTGCATGTTGTTGGACTATGTATTGCTGTTCAAATTATGCATGTGTTATGCTTGCTGTTCAATGGTGTGAATATCTGGGTGTTTGGTTAATGGGAATACTAACGCATGCTGTTACAACTAATTGTGAATTGTATTATATGTCACTAACCCAAACTGTCATGACATAAAGCAAAACATAGGACGACAGGGAAGGCGGGTTCCAGCGGACCCACCTCTCCCACCTCAGCTGGCGAGTGCACCTGGCACTAGTGCCCAGTCTGGACCCTCCTCCGGTGGCCCTGTGCCACCAGCGGGTGGAAGCACTGCAGGGGATGGGGCTCGCCCCCCCTCTGCAAGTGTGGCCGGAGGAGAACCACCACTCACCCTCCGTAGTGTCCGGACTGTGGTGCTTAGGGAGATCTGGGACTCTGTTCTCGAGCCCCTACGCCAGCTTGAGGCACAGGTGGCACAACTTACGGGCATGCCTGTTGCCCGGCCTACACAGCCCCCAGCACAGCCCCATCCTGGGCAGTGAAGGAACAGTGGCAACTGCCTATGGGTGGGGATATCAGTTCCACTGTTGCCATCTGTGGGCTCATGGGCTCTGGATATCCAAACCTCCATCCCCGTCAATTGTGTAACCCCCCCACACGTGTCATACACCGCCCCTGTATGCGTCTTGTTTGTCTTGTCTGTTTACCTACCCAACCTACCTCCCCAGCTATACCGACTTCCTTCACCTGACATACCACTCTCACCTGAAAAAAATAAATAAATAAAAAGGGCACTCTGTACCCACAAAAAATTTTCACCCCATACATAGCTGCCCATTCCGCACACATGTCTGCTGGACATGGAAACTATCAATTACAATTGGCTGTACAACAAGTATTATTGTTGTCCTGAGACCTCTCTCAGGGGTGGAAGGTTTCAAATGTCACACCAAATTACATACATATGCACAGCTGTTGCTGATGAAGAAATGGACAGCTATAGGCCTTACCTACATCCCTCCTGCAAATCCCAAGCTTGTTTCCCCTACTGTCTTACCCCCTTTGTGACCCTTTTTTCACCACTTTCCTGTCTCCCCATTTTCATTTCTTTCAAAGAAAATAGCGCGGGTGTGTGCCAGAGTAAGCACTGTTAAGCGGTTGTAAGCCGGTGTGTGTGCTGTGCTAACCGCCAGTGCGCATGCGTGAGCTCAGCATAAACCAGCTTAACCCGGTTACAACTGCTTAAAAGTGCCTTAGTCACTTTGATTGACAGGTCCTGTAGTCAGTTCAAAAGCAAAATAAAATCGCACTGTCAGTCCCGAACCCAGGAAACAGTAGTCTGTATGACCTACCACTAAGCCATGACTCTTATACAAGAACATTGTGCTAAAATAAATATAACATGTAATAGTAGGGATGAATGTAAAGGGAACATAGGATGTGTAGTACACAAAGCATGTCATTTAGAATTACTGTCAAAACTACTGGATTCCCATAATAGTAGTGTGTGAACAGAAACAGCCATGCTAGTTGGTAGCTTGTAGGTAATAATGTCAGTTAATGTACATATATAAATGTATGTATATTTACATATATATATATATATATATAAATATATATATCTATATATAGTTGTAGGTGTCATTGTGCATACACACTTACTACAGGGAACAGGAGAGAGGAATGGAGAAATGTGAATCTACAACACAGCCTGAATCATGAGAGAGATACTAACCTTTACACTCGCAGAACATGTCCACAGCATACCAGCATGGTCCCCGCCCTTACAATCTGAAAGGGCAACGCCTATCTCACATACCCTTTTATAGCACTGTCCTGAAATCACAGTGAGAACTGCAATCAGTACACAACTGGCTGCATGCAATTAGGAAATGCTGGCTTACAATTGGTGCAGAGGCCATCACATGGACCTATGCAGATACCTACAAAAGCATCCTGTACTAACACTCCACACATGCAATACATTCATTGCACTGTCTGGAAGCAGACAGAGGGAGAGAGACAAACTGAGACAGAGAAAAAAAAAAAAAACACGCTACACACTGTGACTCTAAGCTGTCAGCAGTGACAGTAGCAGCAGGAAGCAGAAGCAGTGGTAATGCAACCAGCTGCGACAAACACAGGTAATGCAAAGTAGCAGGTTAATAGTCTGCATACTGTGAACCCTCCAAATGTGTCATAGGTCTGTATCTATAGGTATGTCCATGTGATATGTTGTGTGTACGTAGTTCCACCAAAAGGGGATGACTATACATTACATGTCAATCAGTGTTAGGCCATGATCCTGGCAGCAGTTGTCTGTGCGTTGCCCTCAGCAATGGCTGTAGTGACTGCTTTGAAAGGTCAGCCAGGTTCAAAAGGCAGGATCAGCCCATCACAAAGGCAAACTGGCTGGGAACAAGTGTCTGCAGGTACCCGATATCACTGCATATGCATCCCATACTGAATAATTCCATAGCTTAGCACACCAGGCCAGTTATGCATATGATGTGGTATTTCCCAGGGTCAGTAGAGGTGCCTCCTTAGTGGTGTGGGACCACTGTTGCTGTATGCCAGTGTCCAGGTACATATCCTGAAGTATGGCCAAGATTAATTATCAGTCTTATATGAAGGTTGTATGTCCTCTTGGAGTGCATGTAGCACACATCCAGGGATACCATCAGGTCACAGTGATGCTGTGTGTTCTGCTTTGCTGAGGGCGGCCTTCACCTGGACATGTGAGATGATAGGGAGGTTACATACAGCTGTGATAAGTATTTCAACTGGTGGGGGAGAATGAGGGGGGATACGTGCACCGAACCTGTCTGCAAGAATGTTGCCAATATCCGTGTGTTTGGTGAATGTTAAGTAGGTGTGTATTAACGCAGAGCATATCTGAGGCATTTGGTCCATATGTGTAACATAACTGAAGAAGGCCTTGTGGTTATCCATAGTGTTTGTGGCCATTTCCCTCCCAGAGTAGGCCATGGCCATTATGAGAGACCGTAGCGTAGTACCAGTGCTGACTACAGATGCCTTCCCTTAATGTGAATCTGCTCTGTCCTGCAGTAGCCTCCTGCTATTGTTATACAATCTGCCTCTGTCTGGGGTCCACCGGACAGGATGCCTAACCTTTGTGCATAGGGTCTGGGTTAGAAATGTGTGTGCAAGTTCCATGCAATCTGTGGCATGTCCGTGGTAAGCATTTGCAAAGGGGTCAGCAGTGTGGGTTGTGGCTTCCACTGGCCCAGTGTGCTGCATGGATACCATCTCAGTCCTAACAAGTGAATAACTGTCTAATCACATACATATCAAAGTAGTCTACTGTGCTGGTGGTGGTGGTGGGATATGTATATCCAGGCCGAATAACTTGTGCCCACATCACACTAGTGGATGGCGTCCCACATACAGTACCTTGGGATGAACCCCCAGAGTGAGGTTGTGCATTGGACCTGTCAGTGTGTGCTGACCGATGGGGCATGCTACTATGTTGTATGGAATGTGGCAGGTATTGTTGCACAGGTGTTGGCTGAGCACTGATATCTGGCCATGTACTTGTGTATCCATCACGACACACACACATGCAACATATGGGAGTAGTAGTATATCACTACACATGAGTATCATGTATAGTATGTGTGCCATATATTGCTGACATAGTCTGCTGATATCCTGTTTGTGTTCTCTTCCAGGGAGATGGCGCGTCAGCGTAATCCCGCCTACTCTGCAGCGGAAGATGAGGAGATACACCAGAGCCTGGTGCGGGAGTATGACATACTGTTTTCCCGCACCAGTCAGAATCAACAGGAGAGGGCTGCACTGTGGCAAGACCTTGTCCGTAGGGTAAATGACATTGGCACGCATAATAGGACATATGAGCAGGTACGACATCACTGCAGTGATTTAATCAGAAGTGTCCGTCAGCGTGCGTCGGATATCCACAGGCAACAGGTTGCCACAGGAGGTGGAGTGGCCACACATCCCCCCTCACCAGACTAGAGGGGCTACTCCTAAGTGTTGTGGCTCCAGCCCCGGAACAGCAACAGCAGTACACCTGCATCATGATGGAGGCTGGATCCACACAGCAGCACGACATGGAGCGTGCAGGTAATATGCCATATGTACACTTGACTGTTCTGTACACTGTTAGTTTATGCATGTGTAAGGTGTGTCCATGGTATGTATCTGTCATCATAGTATGTAATTGTGCATGTGTGATACTGGCAATATCAGCAGCTGACGTGTGAAAGGCAACTGGTGTACTACTGCACTGTATCATATACAGTATCAATGGCACAGTTGTACCCACTGACATTAATCTCATCATTTCTGCAGGTCCCTCCGGGGTTACAGCAAGGCAGGCCATCAATGCTGGTGAGTGCATTTAACAATACCTATAATAGTCCTGATAGTGCTAGTAACACTAGTGTAACTCAGTAGTGCTCTGTCTGTATACTGCGGGGTGTGCATGTGTGCCTGTGCCCATGTGTGCATGTGTGCAGGTGTGCCTGTGTCCACTTGTGCATGTGTGCATGTGTGCCTGTGTCCACGTGTGCATGTGCACCTGTGTCCACGTGTGCATGTGTACACGTGATCACGTGTGCATGTGTGCATGTGACCATGTGTGCATGTGTGCATGTGTCCATGTGTCCACGTGTGCATGTGTCCACGTGTGCATGTCTGCATGTGTGCATGTGTGCCTGTGTGCATGTGTGCATGTGTGCCTGTGTGCATGTGTCCACGTGTGCATGTGTGCATGTGTGCATAAGTGCATCACTGGTAACAATGTGTGGACACTGTAAACTGTGTTTCCTGTCTTCCTCCCACAGGTTTTGGTGCTGCTCTGGTGTCCTGCAGCAGGGAACCTGAATCTGGTGCCAGAGGTACCGGTAATGATGATATCTGTGTAATGGTACAGGAAGGTGTGTCAGGGTCTGCCATTGGTCAGCCAATTGACAGTACACAGCTGTCAACCCCATCATTGCGCACAGTCATCCTGCCAGTACATCCTTTGTCACCATTGTCCCTAGGTGATGGACAGGATACAGTGGGCAATGACCAGGGTAATGTGGTACCTGTGGCACATGCATCCCCACACAGCAGCCATGGGCAGGGTCCTGCGATGGTACCACACAGACAGTTGCCCATGGGCTCTCGTGGGAGCATCCATGGGCGTACTGCCTCTGGCAGACGTGCCCAAAGAGGTCTGTCAACCTCAGCTATGTTTCGGGCTGTCATGCAGGCACAGTCGCGTATGGAAAGGTACACCAGACAGGGTCTGAGGGAGCTGAGAGCATGTCGCACAGCCATGACTGACAGTATGCGTGACATCGTGGATGCTATCCATAATTTCACCGATGTCATAGACAGACATTGTGGGGACATATTACAGCAGTTCCACAACCAAATGTCCATGAGCCAGGGCAATGGTGGGCATTTGCGGCATCAACGTGGCCGTATGCCAGCAACAGCAGCAGCTGGCAGTCGGCACGGACGACAACAGGCCCACGCATGCCCCCATAGTGCCAGCAGCAGCCCCAGCAATGCTAGGTCTGTGCTGTCATCGGAACGCCCCAGGAGACCACATGCACGTGGCTCTGGACAGTCCCAACAGGGACCTATGTCCAGTCAACACACTCCCGCTTCTGATGACAGTACCCAGTCTGGCTTAGTACTGGATATGGTCCGTAGCACCCCTGCCAGGCACAGGTACCATGTCCGTGCCCACAGACACTGATCTGTATGACCTGCCAGGTGCAGTCTGTGGCTGTCCACAAACCCCTGTATATGGCAGCCATGAGGTGGAACTGTGTGCGTGCATACACACATGCAAAATGTTAACACCTTAGGGCGTCCACATACACGCACACACTGCACCAACAGTGCCCCACCCTGTACTGCTGCCCCTCACCAACACACATACACACACATGTCAATTGGTGGTATCAGTGGCAGACTCAGGCATACCTAATTCACACCCTGTGCATATGATGACACTGTGCCACCTCCTGCAATCTCCAACATCATTGCGGGAACAGGTAAACACGTTGCTGATGCACAGGGTGACTACATAGAAGTGTATTAGTAGTATCATGTTGGTAACAGTACAGTGTGCTGATATGACTGTGTGTATATCCCAGCATGCCTGATGCAGTAACCGTATGAATGTCCTGAATTGTCATCTGCACCCATAGTACATACCAAAGTGTAACAGCTGCACATAATCGCATGCCGGTGGTAAGGATGTCAACAGATAGCCGCATACATGGGTAGCACAGGGGGGAAGCTAACGCAAGTAGCGATATGCAATGGTGGACATGTACAGTAATGGTGTCAAGTTGCCCACAACGACTATGCAATGTGGATGTTTGCGCATGTTGATATGTGTGCAGTACCAGTGTAATCCAAATCACAATTAACTATGACATAATATCAGTTCTAACATGGGCATCTGCGCTGTGTTTTCCTGGGTACATGTTGATAGTGCCTACATATTTGCATTGTTACTTACTGTTAGTGTTACCCCTTCTTTGTTGTACAATGCACTACTTCCAGCCCTGCTTACTGTAGCTTTGTTTGCATGCATATTCGCTTGGGGTTCCCTGGAACACTGCTTACACCTGCAATGCAGAGTTACAGTGCTTCTGTGGATGCCTAGTGACATCTGCATAGCGTACGATACGTATGTCAAGTTTACACATGACAGAACGTCACTGTCTGTCCTGTTCGCATGTACGTTGCCTGTGACACATTGCACATGTCTTACCTGGCATTTACCCACGTGTGCAGTCATATATGCCAGTGCTATGAAACAGTAGCAGTACACCCACACATACACACCTTCAGTATGTTGTTCCCCATTGGCCCTATGTGTTGGTACTCACCATGGTAATCACACTACTAGGGTAGCATGTGCAAAGGTAACCTGTGAATCACCTCTATGGTCCAGTTGTGGTTTATGTGAGTCATGTGGCAATGTCACAGCTGCCACATGTATGCAGTCAGCCATCACCCTTGGCCAGGAACGTACAACACATGTGTGGGATGCCACCACACAGCCAATCTGGGGACTGAGCTCTCTGAACCCAGTAATGCCATACCCTGTCAGGTGGCATGTCATATTACAGTGACTACAATACAAGTCAGACATAGACATGCACTGACAGCATGCAGAACACACTGGGGCATACGTGGGGACTCAGAATAGCATCCTGCCTGAGCATCACACACCTCCGCAGCTGGCACACAGGCATATGTTCCGTCGGAACAGAGCACATGCCACACATGGCACACACTTCCCGTGTGCCACACACTCACAGCCTGTAGGGCTACACAACACACCTGCTACAGACGTGTCAGGTACCTGTCGTGGGTGCTGCACTGGGGTCCCGCTCAACAGGCTGTATCTGGTGAAGGTCACAGTGATATGTCTCAGGGGCACTATGGTCCACCACAGAACACATGCATACAGGTCAGTCAGAGGCATGGACACATATGACTCACTCATTGACCATGCCACTATGGCTGACCTGAGACATACCTCCCTGGACTACATGATAGGGAACATAAAATGGATCTCACAGCATGTGGCACGGGCCAGTATGAGCCTGATCTTGGTTGCCAACATACCCTCACCAGGTATGCTACCATTATATGCAGGAAGGGTGTTGTATGTCTACATTCTGCTCAGTCTCCAATGTCATTCATAGGGTATCCGCTGGATGTCAACGTGTGCTTACATGCTAGGGAAGCCACAATGATGTGCAAGGTCATCTTGCACGTGACACCCATGGCCCGATGTATATTGGCAAAGCTCCTTGATACACACATACTGCCTCATGCTGCAGGACACGGATTACATAGCCACCTCCGCGGGTATCACACAGGTTAGGACACTAACAGTGCTGCTACACAACACCAGCAGTGTACACCACAAGATGCATGCACTGGACACTGTCCTCAGCACGGTGAACTGCAATGTCTGTGCAGTACCAGAGCCCTGATTCATGGCTCACAGGTGTTACCCATCACTGACAGGTTATGCCTCATACCATGCCTGTCGTCCCCTACACATGTAACACACATGGACAGGGGGGTGGTGTCCCAAGGCACCACAGATACACACACCTCCAGGTTGTTGGCACAGCACAAAGCATCAGGGCCTAATCATGTGCAGCTAACAGTGTGTCGGACTGCCATCTGGTTCATAGCCTGGCACACACAACCCTCCCATACACAGGAAGACCACCTATCCTCCATAACAACACTGGCAATATGACAGTCTCAAGAACTGTCTTTATATGGCTGGACTGCATCCAGCCAAACATTGTGCATGAGCATTACTGTAGCTACAACACACTAGTTGAAGGGTTCACAGCATGTGGTCACTGAATTGCAGTGGAATGACATGTTACCACTCCCACAACAGGTGGGAACATGCAGCACCTGTACATCGACTACATGTAGACTATATGGCCCAGACCAGATGTGTATCCCCTGCTGTAGGTATTTTACCATATACACCCACACTGTATAGACACATACCGCGTGTGGGCCCTGCACAGTAAGACACAGTCATATTGGTATACATTGCAAATACCATTTATCCACTCGAGGCATGTGTCAGACATGGTAACTACTGCAGGTCACAGGTATTTATGTGTATGTGTCACACACATACATCATGTGTGCAATGCCATTGCTGGTTTAGGCAATGGCATGCATTGTTATGTACAAAGACCCACACAAGGTCATAATGTGTGACACAACCATATGTGGCAGTTGTGGGTTACCAAAACATACCTATCTGTACTCTGACAATGGTAATAGACCCAGTAGCAGAGCGCACTATTGGCATTACTGGCCAACTAGCCCTGTTTGGCTGTGCTGATAGTGTGGTGACATCCCTGTGTTTACTGGGGGAATATGCAGCATCTGGTGTATTGTAGTATTTGCCAAAAGGATCTGTTCTCTCACACTTGCATTTACACACACCCTACTACCCCCACACACACACACACACACACGCACACTTGCCATTTGTAGGATTCATACCCCTACTTAACTAAGTCATGACACGTGAGAGAGACGCATTAGCAAAGTGCATTATTCAGATTACTAGATAGTTCCTCTTCTCTGGCTGTACTTATAGGGTGCTGACATCATCAGTATTTTGAAAGGGTAATGTGCATCAGGTAGTGTGATCTCCTGATTGCCAAAACTAACATATTTTTCATACAGAAATGCACTCACACAAACTTCCCCCACATCCAAACACACACACACTTGCAGGTTTCAAACCCCTACCTAAATATGTGATGACACTTGAGAGTGACACTGTAGCAGGTTGCGCTATTCTGAGTACTGGCAGATGTCTCTTCTCCAGCTGTATGTATAAGGTGCTGTCATCATCACTGTTTAGAAAGGGTAATGTGCATCATGTAGTGTGATCTCCTGATTTCAATAAAGCACATGTTTTTTATACAGAAATGCACACACACAGAGTACCCACATCCAAACACACACACATGCCATTTACAGGTTTTAAACTCCTACCTAATTATATTATGACACTCGGGAGAGACGCATTAACAGAGTGCGCTATTCAAATTACTGGGAGGTTTCCTTTCTCCTGCTGTACTTATAGGGTGCTGACATCATCAGTGTTTAGAAAGGGGAATGTGCATCCTGTCGTGTGTTCTCCTAGTTGCCAAAAGGGATATTTCCTTCATACAGACTTACACACACACTAGCTCCCTCCACACACACTGAGCATTTGCAGGATTCAAGCCCCTACTTAATTATGTTATGAGACTCGAGACGGATGCATTAACAGAGTGCGCTATTCGCATTACTGGGAGGCTTTCCTTCTCCTGCTGTACTTATAGGGTACTGACATTATCAGTGTTTAGAAAGGGGAATGTGCTTCCTGTAGTGTGTACTCCTAGTTGCCAAAAAGGACATTTCCCTCACACAAAATTGCACACACACTAACCCCCCTCATCCAAACACACACACTGGCAGGATTCAAACCCCTACCTAACTATGTTATGACACTCAAGACAGACTGCTGTACTTATAGGGTGCCGACATCATCAGTGTTTAGAAAGGGGAATGTGCATCCTGTAGTGTGTTCTCCTAGTTGGCAAAAGGGATATTTCTTTCATACAGTCTTGAGCACACAGTAACCCCCTCTACACACACTGAGCATTTACAGGATTCAAACCCCTACCTAGGGTATGCTATGGTACTTGAGATGGACACATTAGCAGAGCATGCTACTCACATTACTGGGGGGATTCTCTTCTCCTGCTGTACTTATAGGGTGCCGACATCATCAGTGTTTAGAAAGGGGAATGTGCATCCTGTAGTGTGTTCTCCTAGTTGGCAAAAATTTCTTTCATACAGTCTTGAACACACACTAACCTCCTCCACACACACTGAGCATTTACATGATTCAAACCCCTACCTAATTATATTATGATACTCGAGACGGACGCATTAGCGGAGCACGCTATTCGCATTACTGGGAGGATTCCATTCTCCTGCTGTACTTATAGGGTGCCGACATCATCAGTGTTTAGAAAGGGGAATGTGCATCCTGTAGTGTGTTCTCCTAGTTGGCAAAAGGGATATTTCTTTCATACAGTCTTGAACACACACTAACCACCTCCACACACACTGAGCATTTGCAGGATTCAAACCCCTACTTAATTATGTTATGACACTCGAGACGGACGCATTAGCAGAGCACGCTATTCGCATTACTGGGGGGAGTCCCTTCTGCTGTACTTATAGGGTGCTGACATCATGAGTGTTTAGAAAGGGGAATGTGCATCCTGTAGTGTGTTTTCCCAGTTGCCAAAAGGGACATTTCCCTCTCACAGCCTTTCACACACACAAACCCCACTCACTGAGCATTTGCAGGATTCAAACCACTACCTAGCTATATTATGACACTTGAGGGAGATGCATTAGCAGAGCGCACCATCCGAATTACTGGGCATCTGCTCTGCACCTGCAGTATTTATAGGGTGCTGACATCTTTATTTCTACAGAGGTATGTACATGTAGTACTACATGTCAGGTGGGGGATAGCATATATATGCATTTGCAGCCACCTACGTCAGGGTCAGATATGCACATCGCACTGGCAGGTTATGTTCTATACCATGCTTTGTGACCACAGGACTTGTAACACACAACACAACCAGTCCAGAACACCACACCCACATCCAGGACACACACTTAGCTTCCCTGGGAACAGTGCCAGGATATGCAGGTGTTCACATACACCATTCCAGTTGTTAACATCAGGTACAGGCATATTGTGTGTGAGAACTACTCAGGCCTCTACCACTTTACCCTACAGCCACTAAAATTTGTGGGTCCATGTGCTATGGCAGAACCACACACCACAGCCACATGGGGGAATACATATTGCACCTGTCCATCTGCAACGTGGGTACTCACTGTTCCACACCAGAGGTAGACCACCATGGTTGATATCTGACCATACCCACCTTTCCCTGGACATCCATATCCCATCTCCACCCCCAGGCAAGGTTGTCACTGCACACAAATTGTATTTAGAAGAAGCAGACTCTACACTTGTGAAGACTGGGGTGGAAGACTTCAGAGGACCCATGCTGGGGGACTATACTGGCCACTCAGCATAATCCTTGACAATTGCATTCTATGAGCATGTGTACGGTTTGCTCCACAACAAGACACCTGTCAGCTGTACACCAGCCATATATGAGCCGTACAACAGACAGAGTGAGCTAATACATTGCAGAGCTGTAGCCCACAGAGGGAGGACATCTGTGAACAGTTCCGGCACGGCACTTCATTCACACATAATCATTACAACACAGTGTTCACAGTGGAATTGTCCAGAGAATGCAGATAGGGCTCCCCTCAGTTTGTTATTGATGGACACCTACTGTCAGAGATCCTCAGCAACCCTCTCCCAGCACACACCGACAACATGGCTGTGGCTTAGCACATTCAATCCCTGGGACCTCCACGGTGCCCCTGCTTGACAGAGGCACAGCTCACTAGCCTCACATGTTGCCTTCTGTGACCTACTTTACAGTGGCACAGTAGCCTACTGTACTGGGGATGCAGATGCCAAGCACACTCTGGCTGAGCTGTCATTCCCTAGGGCAACAAGCCTAGTATTGACCTCTATACCCATATGTTCAATTGTCGGATGCACAATATTTGTTGTGCTGTTCTACTGTTTGCAGGTCTTTATTGCCATAGCATTCCCTGTTCCTATGACCAACTTGTGTATATGTGGAAGATGTTTGCATATGGTGATCCACTATATCACTTATGTCTCTGTAGTCATTTACTGTGTGCACTGGGCAGATTGCTGTGTTGTGGTTGGTTCCTGGACTGACACGTACAAATACCAGATATGTGTGGCCAACTGCTAAACGGAGATATGGCCTAAGTGTGTGAGCATGCCCAGTTCAGCCTTTCCATGGCATGTTGTCTGACATATGCCTCATTTATCAAAGTGTGCGAGCATGCCCAGTGTGAGCTTTCCATATGTTGCACTCTGAAGTCCACCACATATTTGGGTGTGTGTGAACTTCAACAATATCTCACGTTTATGGTTGTGTGTTGGGTGTCATGTTGTGTACTAACTGGCCAACTGCGTGTCTGCCACAACAGGGATTATACTGTGCCTGTGGGGATTGCATGGGATACTTTGCAGACAGTTCTCAACATGCTTTCATAATGACCTAACACTGTAGTACCGTATAGTGTACTGGTTCAGTACTTTCACTGTGGTGGACAGTATCCTGGGCTTTAGTCCTATGACTGCTTGATATCTTCATAGTGAGCACAACAGACTGTGCAGGGGCCAGTTGTGCACATATGACCATGTTGCATTATGTTCAGATATGGACTACCTACACCAGGCTCGTCCAACATTGCTAGTGTATTCCACAATATGGGTGGACATTGGCAAACAGTAGCGATGTTCCCTAGGCCATTTCTGATGCTAGTCACAGGGTGTGTTTGTCCTTCGACGCACATTGTAACTGGAGTTTGCCATGACATATGTCATGGTTAGTATACTGTGCCTCTGTCTACCTCTGACATAACAGTGATACCCAGGGTTAGCCTACCATCTCCCATCCACTCATCAGGATTCCTCTTGAGGGGTGTCGATAAGTGACTCTCTGGCTGACCTGTACCAGGAGTTTACTGAAGAGTGGGGGTGCCTTCTGTGTTATGGATCATTCTGTACAGCTTGTCCTATGTATGTCAGTGCTGGGGTTCAGGTCTCTCATGTGCATAGCTCACTGCCATTCAGATTGTACAAGATGCAGCATGTTCATTGATTCCAGGTTGGACATGGCTTCATACATCAGGCACAGCTTGCCTGTAGCTGGGCAGTATGGCAGTGTGTGGGGCTGCAGTTTGTTTACTCAAGCAACACATGGCATCTGTTCATGCTCTTTGCTACTCCTGGTGGGGTACTGTTGTGGACTTTACAGTTGATGGAGGTGTCTGCTGCGGTATATTCCACAGGGGCTATTGTAGTCAATTGTGACACTGACGGAGGATGACTGCAGAGCCACAGTGACTTCCCCTTATCTACATCTGCCAACCTTCATGTTTGGGTGGGTATATAGTATATGTTTCTGCGAACACTACAGCCACATGTTTGTCCAGTGCTGGATATCTATCACCTTTTGTACCCAGGTCTCACATTACATGTTAGGTACGTCATGGGTTAACACCTGTGTGGTAATTTGTGGGCACTTACTGTATATCCACGGTGGTTGTCTATACACAGTTCTGCAATTAGCTTGCTGACATGGCTATGGCTCCAGTTGTCTGTTTGTAGGTGGCCCTGTTGTGGGTTGCTTGTGTCAGCTGGGGGTTGGATATGGTGGGCTGTTTGTACTCCTCTGCATACATATTCAGTCACAGTCCTTCCAAGTTGGCTTATACCTATGGGACATATATACAGAACTGGGGGGGGGGGGCAAGACCAGGCCTTGTGGGATGCCACTCATATCTGCTTTGTAGTCTGACATGGATGCGGCATGTCTGACCATGTCAGTTCTGTCCTTGGTCTGGTTTGCAACCCCTCTACTGACATAGGGGTATATATTTAAGCTGGTGAACATATCCATACTGAACTCGTACGGTATTGTCTAGAAGCATGTGCACAGTCCAGCTACGCTGTGTGGACCACATTGCCCTCATCAATGACCTTAATGACTGCTTCAAATGGGTCAAACATGTTTAGGGGCAGGATCTGCAGTTAAGACAGCCACACTGTGTAGGGTCCAGTATCAGTAGGTCCACAGTAGCCTTCTGTCTGCGGTACATACTGATCCTTTCCATAGCTGTGCAGACCAAGCTTGTCAGGATCCTGGGGTGGTAGTTTGCAGTATCCATTCAGGCAACACCTTTATTGTGATGGACCACTGTTGTTGTACACTGCTCTTTGGGTACATATCCTGTGGTAAGGCTGACATTGGGCAGTAGTGTGATTTGGCATTCCATTATTCTTGGTGTCCATGTTGGCCTCAGCCCAGGACACCATCACATACCGTTGCTGCTGTGTGTTTTGCTTTGCAGATGATGGCTGTTACCTCAGCATCTGCAATGTCAGGGGACCAGCAGTCTGCTGGGATAGATATTTTGCACTATGGGGGGGGGGGGGGGTTTGCACTGCACCTGTCAGGTTGTATGTTAGCAATATGTGTGTGTGTTTGGTATGTTGTTTGTAATATCTGTGTGATTCAGAGCACATCTGTGGATGCCCAACATGGTTCCTACCATCAGTTGGGTAAGCCTTGTGATTATCCTTAGTGTCCTGTACATTTTGTATCTTCATAGGTTCATGGGTTCATACTAGGCTATACACCCTAGGGCATTAGTAAGCCTAGCCAGAGTGTGTGTGTCTTTTGCCACCCCTTGCTATGTTCTATTATGGCCATTTATGAATTTCTTCACTGTGCCTCTGTCTGGTCATGACACAGTGAAGACCCCCAGTATACATGTACGATCATCCATCCACTTGGCAATATTCCTGTTGAGGGGTGTCAGTGAGGGGCTCTGCCTAACATGGATTGGGATCCTGTTTCTGGGTGTGGGGAGCCTCTGGGTTATGTATCTGTCCCTCCAGCACATCTTATTTCATTATGTGTTGAGGCTGACATCTGTCACTCTCACAGCTCCAATGGCTTTGATTTCCTGTGGTGGAGCATGTCCATTACTCCTGTGTTGGACATGGCCTTGTACAGCAGACATACAATACCTCTGTGTAGGCAGTCTGTGACTGCATTCAGCTGGGCTGTCTACAGCCAGGCAGCATATGACATATATTTCACACCCTTTATCCTGTTGGTGGGGTAACTATGTGGTCTTCCGAACCGCTGCAGGTGTCATGTACGGTACATCCCATATGAGTCATTGTACTAGATTATGGGTCTGATAAGGGAACAGTACAGCGGCACAGTGACCTCTGTTGATGTAGATGTGAATCCTTTCATGATACGGTGTCCAATATCGACAATCTTCCTAGCCACATTGGCATTGTGAGTGTCACATGACAGATTACTGTCGACTTGTGTCCCTAGGTCCCTGATTACTCCTTGCATACATAATGGTTTGCCACCTATGTGGTAATTTGTGTGCACCTTGGCTGGTATTTGGTGGGACATTCATACTGTCCAGTATCTTCAGGATGTCTGGGTGGAGTTCTTGTGTGTGAGAGTGTGGTCTGTCGCATGCTACAGACTGTACAGCAGTTTGGACTACACTTAGGTGCACATGGGTGGTCTCCACTGCTTTGTGCATTGTCAGTTACCTGGCCATATGGGTGTCTTTGCTGCATATGGATACTCCCCCTCCTTTGATGTTTTGGTGCAGGTGTTGGGGCCATAACACATGATATGTGGTATAACCTAGTAGTGCTGGTGCGCTATCACTAGGCTTGCAGCAGGCTTCTGTCACTGCACAGACATCCATGTTCTCCATAATGGGCAGTGCCTCAGGGGCATGCATATTGCAGTTTACACATTTGGCATTGGGCAGCATTACCCTTATGTTTCCTACCACTTATGTTTTCTAGGGTGGTGGGTAGTCTTTTTGGCCTTGCCTACATACGGCTCTATGGAGGTGGCAAAGACCTTATCCAGTATCCAGACGCACAGGGGTAACAGGTGCAAGCCATCCCTGGAACAGCAGCATGGCTTGTCATGCTTGACATCTCAAGCAGACAGACATTAGACCCTCTTGGACTGACAGCTGTAACTGTGCCAGCTGTTAAACATGATCATTCTGTGTTTGTACTGTGGCATCATTCTTGGTGAGGGTTGGATGCTGCACACAGCCAGTGTCATACCAGCCTGGGGTACATACTCAGAGGGATCATCCATGTCTCTTTTCATGTTGACCAGGGAGGTACATCTCAGGTCATTCACACCAGCATGGACATTGAGTGCATCATATTTCTGCTTGCTTTGGGGTGACCTGCGTACTTGTGTTATGTGGCATTTTGTGGCAGCCTACAGGCAGCTTACTCTACCCTTTCCCTTGTTCAGTCTGGTGAGTGGGACAGCAGTGTGTCTGCCTATACAGACACCTATTACAACTGTATCAGGCATGTTGTTTCTCCTTCTGGTCTGTGACTGTTTGCCACACCAGCTTTGTGTACTATTCGTTGCATGTGCTATGTTTGGAGGTTGTGGTTGCTTGTGATCTGCTTTGGAGGCTTCTGTTGGTGTGGTGTGTTTGTAATTAAGGCCTCCGGGAATATTTGTCTGCGTTTATGTGTTTGGTTTACAGTTGTGGTAGGTCTATGTGGGACTGGGTTTGTGGTGTATTTGGTTACCTTCTCCTCCTGACTAGTTTTGACAGTACTGAGTTGGTGGAGCTCAACCTCTGGTTTGGATACATGGTTGCATCTATCACATATATTTGTATGTATTGGGGGGTGTTGTGGTTGTCTGTGTACTTGGGACAGGTGTCACATTACCTCTGGATTCACAGATTCTACTTGTTGTGGCTGGACTTAGTGGATTGTATGTGTGGACATATGTTATTGCCATACTACTGGTCAGTGATTATTTCCCTTTTTATGTTTGCTCTATCATGTGGTAGCTTCCTTATTCTCTTGCATGGTTTGATAATGGCTGGAGTCCAGCATGCCAGATGCCTGCGTGTATGGCATTGTGTGTTGTTGTTATTTGTGATTGCATACTCCAAGCATTCCTGGCTGTGTTCATGGAATGCCTGTATAACATGTTCTGTGGTGTGTCCCATATTCTGCACTTGCACAGGGCCTTTCGTGGATTCAACATCAGTTTGGAGGGCTGAAACCTATGCTTTACACATGTTTTTCACTGTGTTATTCTGGCCAGGGACTGGGGTCGGGATGTGTATATCCAGTGTGATTACTCTATGGTCTGGTCTTACCAGTGAGGGATACACTTCTCATCTTGCCATCCAGTACACATGTTGCTGATTATCACATCCAGTATGCTTACCCCTCTTGTGGGAGTGGTACGTTGTTCCTGGGAATTTTGGTTTATGGATTCTGGGAACTTTTCTCCTACTATGTTGGTGCTAGTATAATGCTCCCAGTGTATGCCTGGGTATTTTCAGTCAAGCAATATAATGTGGTTTGGGGGGCTTGATATATTCATGTATTCCAACATAGGCCAGGTGCAGTTCCTGGTATTAGGACAGTAGTCTGCAGCAGGCTATATACTGGGAGGCGGTTTTAGCCATTGGTATTTGACCATGGCTAATCCATGCTGCTTCTTGTTGTGGTACCAACATAGGGGTGTGGTTATCCTTGACATTTATTGCTAGTCGCCCTCCTTTTGTAGCTTGTTCCATGTTTTGTGGCTGTACAGCACAGTCTGAGGTGTGACCTGGTAGTGTTAGGGTGCTGATGTGAGCCTTGACCCAGTTCTCTATTACAGGACGGGTATCTACATTCTCCATACTGTGTGCATTTACACTGCACACATCTTGCTGTTTAGACTTCTGGCATTGGGTAGCATTACATCTAGGTTGCTATCCCTTGTGGTACCTATGAAGGTGGGTTTGTGTTTTGAGACTTGCCTATTCAGGGCATGCTGTGGGTACTGACAGCCTTTGCCAGTATCCATGGGGCATGGAATGATAGGTGCACGCCACCCCTAGCAGGTGGTGCATCATGTCATGCTCATGTCTTCCCAGCCTGAAACACATTGGCTCCCCTTTGACTAACTGCATTACTTCAGCCAGTTATTGCACTTGATCATCCCATCATCATTTTGTGGCTTCATGCTTGGTGAGGGTGGATGTTAGTCAGGGTGTTCAGGTGTGCATATAGTACATGGTGTTACATTACTTAACACATGGCGTTCATGCCTCAGGTGGTGCTGCAGGTCTGCCTCTGTCGGATGCGCATATTACACTTCCCTGTACATGTTTGTGAGCAGGTCATGTCATTTTAGGCATCCATGTTATTATTTAAGTGAGTCAGAGGGGGTATCATTCCCAGGGTTCCTACTGAGCCAGTGTATGTGCTATGCGTTGCCTCTTTGCCAAGGCCAGGGCATACTGGGCACGCCTCCTTCTGCCTACTGGAGCAGGCTCAGGTTGTTCCTCCGAGTCACGCTCTGCCTGTGATAGCCTTGGCAATGGTGGGGGGCTGTTTGGCCCAGCCCTATGCTGGTCCTGCTGCAGCTGTTTTCGCAAGATCATATTATGTAGCATAGCACATACCATGACAATTTGGGTACATGTAGTTGGTGTGTACTGCAAGGATCCACCAGATGTGTCCAGACACCGGAACCGTGACTTGAGCAGCCCAAACACACACTCTATTACATTACGTGTTTGTGCATGTGCCTCATTATGGCGTTCCTGTTCAGGTGTGTGTGCGTTTCTGATGGGTGTCATCAGCCACGGCTCCAGTGCATAACCTGCATCCCCCACTAGTTGTCTGTGTGGGATGTCCCAATTGGCAAATGTCTGGTACAGCTGGTCAAATGCCAGATGTGGGAATCGTGGTAACTCCCAGGGCAGCCAGCACACACATTCATTATTATGCCCTGGGCATCACACACGACCTGGCAGTTGATGGAGGGGAAGCCCTTGCGGTTAATGTAGGCCCTACCCTGCTCACCAGCTGGTGCTTTGATGCGTATGTGTGTGCAGTCTATTGCACCCACTACCTCAGGGTATTGCGCTATTTGCTGGAAGAGATGCATATTGCTGGCCAATACCTCACGGGCACTGGGGAAATATACATGATCACCGACATGTGCTGACATGGCATCCAGGAACTGGTGCAGTACCCTGGAGGCTGATGCCTGTGATATCCCCATCATATCGCCAGTTGGTCTCTGGAAGGTACCTGTTGCTAGTATTCTTAGGCCAACACATACCTTGGTTTCCACTGGGATGGGTTCCCCTCTGTTGGTTCTGTGTGTGAGGCGTGGCCTGCACAGCTCAACAATTTGCTGCAGGAGCTCTCTGTCCACTCTATAGCTCTACTATCTCCAGCTCATGTAACCCCTGGTAGGTGACCCTGGGCCTGTACACTCTTCTCCGTCTCCTCACTGTGGGTTGTCTGGCACCATCTGCATTGTCACCACCCTCAGCAAGTCGCCTATGTCTCATTATGACAGCTATGGCAGCCCCTAACATTTCTGTTCTGAGTGAAGCTTTTTCAGTTTTCACTTCTATTAGCTTACTCCTGTCTTGCAGTGTCTCTTAAGAGAAACATCCTACACTACTGTTTGCAGAGTTTTAAGTGCTGGGCTGGGCTGCTATTCTGCCTGTGTAATTGCCTGCTTCTAATTGTTTTCACCTGCTAGCTTCAGCAGTTATCCCTGCTAGCTTCCTATTAATTCTGTTGCTTCCTTTTTGCTTTCTGTTTCCTCAGGGGGGAGCAAAGTGCATACCAGCAGGAACACGCTCACAGTGGCTTACACGTGCGCACACATGCTTACACGGTTCAGAATCTACTTATTCGGGTTAACACGCGCGCACACCCACGCAAACACTGTTACATGTCTGCCAACAGCCTCCAACATGCTCAGCCTGCCTTACACGTGCGCACACCAGCGCAAACAGTGTTAAACATCTCCCAACACGCTCCCACATGCTCAGTCTGCCTTACACGCATGCACACTGTCCTACTCGCGCTTCATGGCGCGCACACGTGCGCATGCATGCCCAGCAAGAAACTTTGGTGTAAGTAACAGTGTACACCTTCCATTTCTTGACTTTCCCTGACTTATCTAGTGGCACACCTCTTTCCATGATCTGTGTCTGTCATCTGTCATGTTACACTGACCTCCAATGAACTGCATTTCTTTCTACCATTCCCCCCTGTGATGTCACCTATCTCCTACTCTATTCCTCCCCTTATGTATCTCTTACACTACTCAGACTGTGCTCATTTGCTATGTGACTGTGAGATTCAGTATCCTAACCCTCATTTACATGAGATTGCCTACTAATGCTTAGTTACATGTCTTAGACTCAGCTTCCCCCCTTAGCAACCACTACACGGTGGCCATGTTGTTTTTGGTCTGCTGGTCCCTCCATTGTCATTCCATGTATTGCATGAAACCCACATTTGTGGGTTTATAACCTTCTTTTTTATGGTTTTATACAGCGCAGCCCGTTTGCGCGGGGCTGCGCTGGGTTTAAACATCGGCGATCGCCAAAAAAAAAATATATATTTTTAATATTTTTGCATCGGGTTACCTTGCCAATGGCCACATATTTGGCCATTGGCATGCTGCCTGAGACAGATGCAACCTTTATTTGGAGCTGACATGGCTCCGTTGTGGAATTTGCAGAAACATACTCAGTTGTCAACTGAGTACATTTCTGCAGCTAAAACGTTTCTTACACAGACTGGTTTCTGCTTCGTGGATCGCTAATATACCTCATTTGCATACATTTCGGCTGCAAGTGAGGTATTTAGCATGTCCACGCCCAGTCCGTGTAAGAGACGTTTTAGCTGGTCTCTTACACGGAGTTTAGGGCTGTTCCTGGATCGCAAGGCTTGCATGGAGTGTTACACGTCTCTTACACTCCGTGCAAGCCTTCGTGAATCCTGCCCAATGTCATTGTATAATAGCAATAACCCACTTCTGGGTGTGAGTAATGCTGGATTTACCCACGGTTGGCTTTGTTTGGCCACTCGGGCTTTGCCCTCGTGACCAAACCACACCAACCATGGGTAAATCCAGCATTACCCACACCCAGGCGTGGGTTATTGCTATAATAGTTTAATACAGGTTGGCGCTTTCACAAATACATTTGCTTCATCAGACCTCACCAAAAATCATGACATGATGAAGCAAATGTATTTGTGAAAGCGCTAACCTGTATTAAACTATTGTGAATTTATCTACCGCCTGGCTGCCTATCCTGCATTATAGCTGTGTTTGCCGCTTTGTTTGTTTTATATATATATATATCTATATATATATATATATATATATATATATATTTTTTTTTTTTTACTTAAGAAAAGTTTAATTTTGCTACTTCTACTACTATTGTCTGATCTGATACAGTGATTACCTAGAGATATATGGACTGAAAATCTTCCACACAGTGAAGTTTCTAACACTGTTTTGTTTTTCGGCCCACTATACTTGTTTAGTGGGTTGTTTGAGACTTTGGGGATACCACGGAGATTACTTGTTTTTTTAGTGCATATGCACAGTACTTATTTTACCTGGCTTTTGATTAATGCAGTTTGCAAGGTGAACATATTTATGCTGCTATGTACAGGTTAAATAATTACTGAATAAAGTAGTTTTCTCTACAGTTCTATAAATTAGGAACAGTAACACTACCCCTAAGCTGAAAGTCCTGTCAAGCATTATCCAGGATCAATATACTTTGACAACCATTATGCAATCTGATTGGCTGAATCAAATGTTTACAGGTATGAATACTGAAATTCCTACTTGGAAGAAATACTATTCAGCTGAGCAGGTACCATAAAAAGGGAATTCCTTCAGTGCTTTCATTGACACAGACTTTCTATCACTAAAACAGCCATTGCAAATTAATAAAAAAATTAACAAAGCATCTTTTAACTTCAAATATTTATGTACTTAAATCCAAGCATCATACAAAATAAAATTCTATAAAACAATGAAACATCAAAACACATATAATAAAACACACTTCACTGCAAAACACATTTGTTTATTAAACGTCAGTGCAATAAAAAAATGAAGTCAAATATTTGTTGCATTAAATTAAAAAAATGCGTTAATGTGAATCAATGCTAACATGTATACCTAGGTTAAAATACATCCTCCTGAGAAGGTACTACTTTAGGGATCTCCTAAAGGATGATTCCATCTTACTCACTCCAAACTAGTAAGACAGGCAAATCCACAAGGATGGTGTTAAATAAGGAAAAGGCCAAAAGACAGATGTTTCAAGGCAAATCCGTGAAATGACTAGCAGCACCTCATCAGCGGACTGCAGCAGGTGGGAATAAAAAGGCAAACAGCTCCTTCATGTATAGGAGATTCTGGTTATGAAAGTCTCTGTAAACAAGTTTTAGATCATAAATGCTGGCTGCATGTTTAATGGCAATGAGTGTAACTCTAAAAGGGTAAGACTGATGCGATCACAACAGGAAAAGCATATTGGGACCATAGCAGCAGTCCACAATATACAACATGGCAGTAATAAAAACAAGGTGATACCAGTGCTAGTAATTGTGAGGGAGAAGGTCCACGAACATAAAAATTTCTTCTACCACTCCAGGCTGGAAAAGAAACGGCTTCCAGTATCCAAAATATGGTTATGTAGCTTCTTAGCCTGATTCCATTTTTGGTCCATCCTTGTACATGAAGGTTTAGCTCAGACCACTACAAAAGGTGCTTAATTTGTACCCATGCTAAATTCTTCTTGTCTTCATTGAAATTAATGGAGACAAATGGGGGACCTTGAAAGGCCAACAGTGACATTAGTAAACATTGCTTCAGTTTTGTCTGAATTTGGTTTAGGGCAACACTGACTTAACCAATTCAATACAGAATCCAAACAGTCATCTACATAGATAAATCAGACACATTTTCATGACACAAACAGAGGTAAAACAGCATATCATCAGCATAACAGTGATATTCTCTTTCATTGGCAAGACCTCTCTTAGTAGACACATATACAGCAATGGTAGCAACAGTGAACTCTGAGGTGCCCCATAATTCAGTAGGCAGCTAAGTGAAGAAATAACTGAAGACACTACCTGGTAGGAGTGCCTCCAAAGTAGGAAGCAAAGCAATTAAGAACTGTGTCTGAAGTTCCTGGAATTCCACAGATGAGTAAATAGGTATTCAAGAAGGATGGCCCACAAGGTTAAATGCAGATGAGAGGGCATGCAGTACCAGGATCAACTACAAGTGCTGGTCTCTTGCTCCTAAAATATCAGACATAATCTGTGAAATAGGGGTATCCAGTGAAAGTTTGAAGACACAAAGACTATCGAACATTTAAGCATAATTAGGAGAAATATGCACTAACTCTGAAATGGGGTCTCTGATATTATCTCCCTTTCCCAAGGTACAGAGATCTTGGAGTTAGTATATTATAATTAACAGGTGTACCGGGATGCACCTCTCACACTGGGTGGTGTAGGGTAGTCACGCTTCTGCACAAAAATGTTTTAAATATGTAACATCAATACATGACATTTATTTTAGCATTCACAGTTACATTTTCAAAGTGTGGGGACTCACAATATCAGTTCTTCTAATTCTGATAGGGAACCACAGAAGCACAATTTCAGTATCATGCTGTAGCTCAAAACCAAGACTGATGAGAGTTTCAGGGGTTATGAGATAAAATAAGGGAATTCATATTTCCATAAACCACCTTCTCAATAACCTCAGCTATAAAAGCAAAAGTCTGAGATTAGACAGCGGTTTTCTATTTTATATGAATCCAAAGAGGTCCTCTTCAGCTAGGAGGTGAATAAAGCCACTTTAAATAAAGCTGGAAAACAGACCACCTAAAAATGTACACTATGTAAAAATAACAGGATTAAGCGACTCCAATCATGCTTTAACAAGCTCTGTAGGGCTTCACATAGACCATAAAAGACCAAATGGGAAGGAGATCTGAAACCATAGCCATGCTTTTTACAAAGTTAGTGGGAGATATTCATAGTCCTGTACTATACAAGTATGCAAGGCATATAAGTGCAAACCAGTAGTGCTGGTTTTGAATATATTAAACCAGCAAATAACTGCCCAAGTAAACTGTGCAGTTATGGAAGTGTGCAAATTCAACTAAGAGTGTACACAAATACTTCCATAGCTGTGTCATTTTTGGACATATGTGTAACTTGTATGTGTCATCAAGTTTCCAAAGTAAATCCGTATGTTTCTGCAGTTTGCAGCTGATAAGCATTGTTTTGTCTTAACACTACAAAGCTTTGCACTAAAAAGCTGCGCTAAGTACCTGAGCTCAGCACCACTGGCTAGTAGTATACAGCTACTTTGCTAATAGCCCTGTTATGTTGAACTTACCTCTACAAATGAAGGCTGAAGCCATGATAATGGGAGTCGAACCATAAAAAGGATGAAGTTAAATTCCCATGACAAATATGAAGTACGAAGAGAAATAGAGGCTGCAGGTCACCAAAGAAACTTCCAACAGGGTTCCAGAAGGATTTTCAGACAATAGATTACCAGGATGGGGCAATGGAAGGAAAGACATGGGCACAGGTAGCAGCACAATCCCAATTTTGCCCAAATCACAATTTCAAAAGAAAGACATTTTGGAACAAAATTACAATCAGTACAATTATCAAGACAAAAAGAACAAACTGGAGCAAAAGGAAATAGGATGCACTTTCACATCCAAAGGTACTGTAACTACTTCATCTAAAGTTATTAACTTGTTAGGAAATTTTCTTAACATTGAACACCTAAGGGTTCTAAGCAAAGGTTTATTCTTTGTGCTAGCAGCAAGAGCTGATTTAATTATTTCCATCAATGCCCTTAGGGATTATGCGAGAAATTTTAATTTGAAATGTTTCTTTAAAAACAATGTAACTTGGGAATATCATAGGTTTAAAAAAAAATGTGTTTTTAATCCTCCATTAAAATCTGAATTGGAGATTTTTCTATTAACATGTGAAAATGAAGTTAGAAAATTATTAGAAGTTAAACCCAAGTCTTCTTTTTACAATTAAAATTGAATTCAATTTACTTGAGACTTAACTCCCTTTATACCAAATGGGCTTTGTAAGCTATGTACCTAGATGTAAATAAAATTACTATTTTACTTATGCTTTGTCAAATGTTTTTACTTTATTTATTGTCAAATGTTTTCAGTCTGTGGAGCTTTTCTCCCTGGGCCTCTGCTGAAAATGGGTTTCTGACCCAGTCGGACTTTCCGGATCAACAAATGTCAAATAAATAAAATAAATATAAATAATAAAATAATTTGAATAAAAAAGAAGCCTTTTTTGATTTGAAAAATAATTTATACATTACTAAAGCTGACAAGGGGAATGCAGTGGTGGTCATGGATATCACATATTACTATGACCAAATTAAGAAAGTTTTGGAAGACAAAAAGTTCTACAAAAATGTGATGTGGTCAGAAGTAAAAACTTCATATAATATTATACATTCATATATTGAAAAAATGGTTGTTAGAAGAGCTTATTACTGTTAGTATTGCATAATATGTTAGGATGTTTAATCCTAAATAAATTTGGAAAAAACCTTCTTTCAGAACAACAGTGGTCAGCCAGGGAAGTAAAACTGAGGCAATGGCCATTTTTGTAGATAGATTTTTATAAACACTAGTGAGCAAAACTGAGTCTTATGTTAAAGATTCTTTCAAATTTAGTAAGATTATTAGTAAAGTTATAACTAATGATTCCATGATATTAGTGACTGCAGCTGCAGAATATTTATATACAGTCATTCCTAATGTTGAAGGACTAGAAATAGTGAACAAAGAAATGCATTCTTCAGGCCTTTTTCTGAAGAACAAGTGAGGCTATTTACTGAAGTTTTGGATGTGATTCTGAGGTATAATTTTTTTTTACTTTCAACAAGGAGATGTATAAAGAATGGTGTGGCGTGGTCCCTAGTTATGCCAATATTTTTATGACAGGCTGGGAAAAGGAATATATTTATAAATCTGAAAATTTTAAGTATGTAGTAGTATATAATCATTTTACAGATGATTTAATTATTTTGTGGAATGGCACTATGGATGTACTGAAGAATTTTATTTTATATTTAAATAGTGTGACAGATTATTTGAGATTTACTTATAAGGCTGAAATGGAATGTATCAGTTTTTTAGATATAACAGTTTACAAATCTGCTAATAAATTAAAAAAATATTTTTAATAAGGATGATCTAAGCAATGCTTATCTCCTCTTTAACAGCATACATTATTTGAACCTTAAGAAAAATATACCCCAGGATTCATGAAGCTTGCACCAGGCGCTGGAGTAGCGTCAGCAATCTAGCACCAAATATGGCCACAGAGCGATTCAGGTACGAGCTGTTTCCACGTGCTCACGGTGCATGCATGCTAATTACCTCATGCACTGCAGTGTAGCAAGCAAATAAAGGTATATAGCGATTCATGAAGTGGTGCAGGCGTAGCGTAAGCATGAAGAAATGTAAACCAAAAAATGGTTTACATTTTGTCAAACATAAAATCAGAGCCATGAAAGTTGTCCAGACTTACGTATTATAATGTTAATATATGCCAAGAAGCCAAGAATACAGCATCCATGGGACCAGATGACATCCCGGGCTGTGTACTACATGAACTACAATATGAACTGGCACCTCACCTAAGTGTCATGTTTAATCATAGCCTCACCTCAGGTTTCGTGCCCACTGAGTGGCGCAGAGCTACAGTTATCCCAATCCACAAGGGGGGATCCACATTGGATCCCGGAAACTACCGTCCCATCAGTCTGACAAGCCTTATCTGCAAGGCCATGGAGCGTATTATCATGGAACTTATAAACAAAGACATTGGCAACCTTCAAACACTGGACCCCACCCAGTTTGGGTTTGTGAAGGGCCGATCTTGTCTCCTGAACCTGATTGACTTCTTTGAATCAGTCTCCAGAGCCATGGACAAGGGTAAGGTGGTCCACACAGCCTATCTAGACCTTGCCAAGGCCTTTGACACCATCCCCACTCTGGAATCATAGATAAACTTACTAAGTTGGGCATTAATCCCTATGTCACCCAATGGGTTGCTAAATGGCTTACTGATAGAACCCACACTATAAAAGTAGCTGACTCCAAATCCAGCTCCAGACAAGTGACAAGTGGAGTACCTCAGGGTTCAGTCCTGGGGCAGCTCTTGTTTGGCATCTACTTCTCTGAAGTACAGGTCAACACTAAGGGACTCTGGCTAACAAAGTTTGCAGATGACTGCAAACTGGGAGCCATTATTGAATCCCAAATGATGTGGATACTCTACAAAAGGGCCTTACAGAAACAGATGCTTGGTGCCAGAGCCATGGGCTCAAGCTCAATGCCAAGAAATGTATTGTTATCCCTTTGGGAAAAAACATGTATCCATGAATTACCATATAGGTGGCAGTACACTAAACACAGAAAGTGTGATAAGAGACTTGGGGACACAGGTGGACAGTGGTCTCACCTTCGATAACCACATCGCCACAACAGTCAGGAAATCCTTCTATGTGGCACACCTCATCACGAAGGGCTTTTCATCCAGGAAAAAGGAGGTCATTGTCCCACTGTACTCATCCCTCATTAGACCCATTATAGAATACAACGCCCCATTTGGTATGTACCTCTCAAGACATCTGCAACAACTGGAAAGGCCTCAGAAATACCTCACTAAAAGAATCACAGGCCTAAAGCAGATGCCCTCGCTGACCGCCTTAAAAACTCCAGCTATACTCTGTCGATATCGCCTACTCAGAGGCGATCTCTGCTTAACATACAAGGCCATGTCAAACCCAGAGCTGTTGGACATGCTACACTTAAAGAAATCCCAATCCCTCAGAGCTACACGCTCCAGGGATCTAAACCTTGTCATCACAATAAACAAAACATGCTGGAGGGATAGGTTCCTGACCCAGAGACTCCCAGACTCTGGAATAGATTGCCCATACATGTCAAGCAGAGTGCCTCTTTGGACCTCTTCAAAAGGAACCTTGACGATTGGATGGGAGAAAGGAAATTCACCCCAGGGATCACGTCAGTCACCCTGCTAGACAGGGGTCCAGGAAAGTAAATAATGTGGGAAGAAATAGCCAGGGAATTGTTATGGCTAGGCTTGTATAGGCCCTAGGGCTGATAGCCTAGTACCAACCTATGAACCTATGAACCTAAGCCAATGGCTAAATATATAGCCAATGGCATAAAAAAACATGCACAACACATAAATAATAACAGTTAATGTCATGGCCACACTAACGCAAAGTAAAACCACAGTGCATCTGTGCGCAAATGGGATCACAAGGAAAATATATTTAGATGTCATAAAACTGCAATGTAACACAATTCATGAATTCCCCATAATAGTCAATGGCACACATACTACACCATAACCATGGGGCAAGGGTTGCTAAGGGTCTGTGACAGTGTTCTGTGTGGTAACTAGGAATTAGGCGTCCATGCCATGCAAATGAGTCAAGTAATACTGAATCGCAAATGCCCCGCCAGCGTAAGGATGTACTACACGGCGTAGCGGTACACCACTGAGGAGTGGCCTGGAGGTAAACATGACATAAACAGAGGGGTGCACCACCATAGCTGTAAGCACACTGGATCATTGCTAATCCGGGTTGCCTGTTGCTAAGCAAAGCCGCAGGATAGGGGTGTGGAAGTAGCCATAGCTTTGCCTAGTTGAGAGCACACAAGGTAACCGAAAGTGCATGTGAACGTGGATGGCACTCGAAACCCGGTAAATGGCTGTGACTGGAGCGCACCACAGCTGAAACAGGAAGGATATGGGAAGACAATAAGTAAATGCTGCAGCATGGTAATTGGAGTACAAATGAGTAATTAACACCTAGGAACTCACAGTGGGCCATTGACAACAGCTAACAAGGCTGCTAGCAGCTACCTGCAGAACAGGAAAGGGAAGGTGCCGTACAGCAAAGAAAAGAGGACTATCACAGCAGAACAAAGCAAACTTGCAGTTGATCACCTACATAACACATTTCCCAACACAATCCTGGGTTGTGAAAGTATAAAACAAGAAAGCTGGCAGCTGGATGTAGACCTGACAATGGGAGGGGAATCGGGCTGAAAATTGAAGTAAAGGGCAATAGATGAATTATGGCAGCCAAGCGTAAGTCAACACCAAAGGCCCCACAATAGCAGTACCTGCTGTAAAACCAATAGTTAACATACCCCGCAGCTGGAATTGCACAAACACACCCAATTACACCAGCATCATCCATTGCATAATAGTATAAGGTGTGAAAGCCCCACACACACACTTGTGTATTCTCAGACACTCTGCACCATTGCTGTATACCGATGGGGAACTTTTAATATGTACATGTTAGGGGCCGCCATAGCTTTGATTCACCAGCATGTTTTGGAGGATGATGCTGACAACCATCTCAGGCACCGGAGGAGGAGAAGAATGTTCAGACCCAGGGTAACCTACCAGGGGCTACATGATCTGGAGATAGTAGAGCATTACAGGGTGGACAGGCACATCATACAGCAACTTGTTGAGCCGTGCCGGCCATGCCTCAGAGCCAGAAGTAACAGAGGGAAACCCATCCCAGTGGACAAGAAGGTATGTGTAAGCTTGAGAATACTAGCCACGGGAACCTTCCAAAGGCCAACTGGGGATATCATGGGGATCTCACAGGCATCAGAATCCACGGTACTCCACCAGTTCCTGGATGCCATGTTACCACATGCCAATGAGCACATATACTTCCTCCAAATGCAGGAGGGGTTGGCCAGCAATATGCATCTCTTCCACCATGTGGCAGACTACCCAGAGGTACTGGGTGCAATAGAATGCATGCACATACACATCAAGTCACCACCCGGTGAGCAAGGTAGGCACTACATAAACCGCAAGGGATACTCCACCATCAACTGCCAGGTCGTGTGCAAAGCCCAGGGCATTATCATGGATATGTGTGCTGGCAGCCCTGGAAGCTATCATGACTCCCACATCTGGCATGCCTCACAGCTGTATCAGGTATTTGCCAGGGGGTCATCCCATATGCCCACCTGGTGAGGGATGCTGGCTATGCACTGGAACCATGGATGATGACTCCCATCAGCAATACACACACAGCCATGCAAGAATTCCATAATGCGGCACACACAGAAACCAGAATCATCATAGAGCACGTGTTTTGGATGCTGAAATCACAGTTCTTTTGCTTGGACATATCTGGTGGAGCCTTGCAGTACTCTCCAGGCACGTGTGCCCACATCTTCATAGTATGTGCCATGCTACACAATATGATCCTGCAGAAACAGCTGCAGCAGGGAAAGAATGGTGAAGGCCCTCACAGCCCACCACCATTGCCAAGGGACCCACAGGCACAGAGGGACGCAGACCACAAACACCCTGTGATAGCCCCAGTAGACAGACGGAGGCATGCCCAGTATGCCTATGCCTTGGCAAAGAGGGAACATATAGCACACACACTGACAGTGTAGGCACTCAGGGACTGACACCCTTCTCCACCTGCACACACAGCAAACACGGATGGCACACATACACGACCACCTGTAAATTGTCATGTATAGGTGGTCTACTGTGTGCATCATAGATAGGTAGCCCTCAACTATTGTACACACAACCACCATTGGCACAAGGTAAGTCAATACCTGAACAGTAAATTAAGCTATCAGCATGTGTCCATACTGTATGTAGAGGTTCATAGATACATAAGTAGGTACATGCCCAATTGCCGAGGCCACTCATAAGCATAGGCAAAAAAGTGTCTGCTGTTGCCACCCCATTGATTAACTAACTGTCTCTCTGTGGGGCAGAGCCAATTGCAGGATCGCTGGGGTGTATTCACTGTTCCCCACCCACTCTGCAAGGATTCCCTGGAGTGTTAGTGAGGGGTTTTGTATAATATAATCAGGGATGTAGTTTGAAATAATGGGGAGTATCCCTGACAGGAATCTTCACAGATGTGTACATGTTACATAGTATACCTTAAACACAGCTTGCATATATAGGTAGTCTGCCACAGAATAATAAACATGTGGAACACACAACCGCTGAAATGTGCATTAATCACCCTTGGACTACCAGTGCCTGCTCTTAGAAGTAAAATACCACTGCCAGGATTAGAACATGCAACCATGTACACAATCTTCACAATAACATACCACTAAGCTACCTGAGATGTACCAATGGCAGTTGTGTATACTAACAGGATAAAACACAAAAGGTAGGAATGTGTGGAAATAGGACAAACCAGCATGTACCCAATGAAAGGTGTATGTTTTTATATATATATATATATATATATATATATATATATATATATATATACATCATATATACAGAGAGAGAGAGAGATATGTCAATATATGGGGATATACATATATATGTAGATATATAGATAGGTTAACAACATCTACATAACGTGGAGGTACATATAAATGGGATACCTACCACATACCGACTGCTTTACATACCGACGCGCATAATCCCGAGGCTTAAGGTCCGAAAGAACACAGTACTGAAACACCAGATGCGCGAGGTTTAAAATCACAATGTTAAGGGACAGTTAGTCAGTGCTTCTGGTGTTGCGGTTCAGGTAGGTTACTGTGTGTAAGTGTGTTTCTGAGGGCTGTAATATGTGTAAGTGTGTGTTCTGAGTGTGGTGTGTGTTCTTGGGGGACTGTAATGTGTGGGTGTAGGTTAGTTTTGTACGTCTGCGTGATCTAGGAGGTAGAATATTAAAGTAGGGGGTGTGGGAGGAGCAGACACCTACACGGGGGGTGTAGGGGGCCTTGCCCACCTGCTCGTATGTAGTGTAGGATGGTTTGTTTGGATGTGGTGGGTAGCAGTGTGTCTGTATGTGCGTGTGTGTGTTCCATGTTCATGTTACTTTCGCGAGTTACTGCCGCTGTCGGTAATGTGGGTTATGGGAGTCTGGGCCCGGTACTGTGGGTGTTAGAACTGCGTGGTTTCCGGATTCCATAGGTATCTCGTATACAGTGGTTGAAGTGTTCATATATGAGTATAACATGGACCATAGCAGTCACACATTCTGGCACAGCCAACCTTTATGAACAAAGGATATGGAGAGTATATGCCTGTACACTATTACAAATATGTGCTATGGACATGTGACAATGATAGTGTTACCACCTGTCCCAATTTGCGAAGGACAGTCCCTCTTTGGGCGGTTGTGTCCTGATCAAACATATTAAATGTGGCAAATGTACTGGGATTGTAGGACATAATTATGTCCCATGTGTAATGTAATAGTTGCATACAATAGTTCTTTCTGTATCTAAATTACGTACATGTTACAAGAAACAGGATAAGCAACTAAACTGCTACAAGAATAAGCTTATATTTAGGCAAGAAAGGAAAGTTCTATCCCTTGTACTGACCGTGGGTTTGTGTCGGCCTGTAAAATTTGATGTGTGTCCCAAAAATGTCCCACTATGGCCATATGAAAAGGTGGCAACCGTAGCCAAAGAGCATCAGTCACCAACACAACTGCAATGACTGCAAATACCTATGACAGAAATGCACAGCTTTCATGTAGCAACACTTTATTACATTCTGATGTAATTCCGAAAGGATTCAAGGACTAACATCACCTGCATGCTATACAGGAACCAATTAACAGTGCCTTAATGAATCAGCCTGCAATTACCATAGTATTAGTCCACTAAAGGATAGGTGTTCAAATAGGGAAGGAACCCTCATGCACATATCGATTATGTATAAAAGCAGTTCCTACATACCTGCATCTGCTATGCACACCCACCAACATCACCCCCACACCCAAATAAATTACAGTACAAACTGTAATAACATCACAAATCATTCACTCACTGTAGGACATCTGCAGAAGTCTTAACATACCTTGTCAGAGACACACTAACATGGCCCTATGTGAAATAGTTGCTGTTATACAAAGGAACAGCTGCTGATGTTACAGAGTTTGTCTGCACTAATCCCATTTCATAGGGTTGTGTGTACACTGGGATGTGTTACCAATTACTGAGTAACAGCACAGTATGCTACACATGTACACCAAAACAAGGATGTCTGGTGAGCACACTGTAAACCGCATAACAGTTCATGCATAGCCATACAGCCTTCAGCTGCCCAAACATCCTTGCCAGACTTAAACATCTGCAGAAGTATCAGGTACAAACAAACCCTGCATAAGTAGCAATGTTCTGAAATATAAAAGCTGTACTCACATGTAGAACAAAATCGTCTAGCCATTACACACAATCCACGGGAGTCATGAACCTAATATATCTCTGTCTCCATATAGCTGTTGAAATACATCACAAACAACACATCCAGGCCGTCTTCCTCGAAAGTAAGGCAAACAGACAATGCCCAAAAGGATATACACCACTGTTGCCATGGTATTGGCTAATATAGTAGCTGCACAGTTGATGTGCATCTAATTAACTTCTTTGGAACACCAATTGGTGGTCAGGATACCACATGTTACCAATATTTAACTAGAAAAGGATGTCTTATCACACATTCAAACCATCCGTATATACCAGCAGAACGTTACAAAGAAGATTGAAACACAAACTGAAAAGGATTGAATCAACAGTTAACGACACCTCGGGTTACTAATAAGGTATGTAGAACAGTCAGTATGTCTGTGTATTTAGTATCTGTTCTGCAATATTTAAAGTGCACGCAGTCCATATAGTAGAAACAGTTATCTTGTAGTGATGTATTGTTGAGCATAGTAACCCTTGTAGTATTTGTGTGTACTGCTGTAGGTCACAAGGCAAACACCGCATACACCACAAGGGATGCTATATAAGGGCTTTGAACACAAATACTCCTCACCAGCCGCTGTCAGTGGCAGGGCTGGTTCAACAAGTATGTGCTATAACAGGGGATAGTATATATTGATATATTGTAACAGTAGCCATATGTATGGGTGTATTACTGAGAATAACATGTCAAAGGTTGGCCCACTGTGCAATTATGATTTGCATTGTGGGATATTGTGCCAATAACTGTGTAATGTACAGTATTGTAGGCAGATATGTATTACAAGTTACATAGCATTACTGTTATGTTAGGCAAACATTAGTTATGTCTATTGGTATTTACAATACACAATAACAGGATATATATGACTTTTAGTCACCCGACAGTTTATCAGCATGATAGCAAAGTAAAATGGAAGACCTAGTTAACTATCCATGCACATAAGACATGTAATAAGTGCAAAGGTAGGTACTAGGCTGTCTTACCAAGGGTATTTATAAGACTTGCTAGAGTGTGTTGGCTTTCGCCACCCCCATAGGTTAGTTCCCTGTGCCTCTGAATGGCAGCGCCATTAGTTCCCTGTGCCTCTGTCCAGCAGAGCCACTGCAGTGATCCCCGGGGTACATGTCTGGCTCTCATCCACACAATAAGGTTTCCCTTGAAGAGTGCTAGTGAGGGGCCCTGCCTGATGTACATTGGAATCATGTTCCAAAGCATGGGGAGTGTCTGGGTCAGGAATCTATCTGTCCAGCACATCCTAGTCACTGTTGTGGTTAGGTGTATATCCCTAGAGCATATGGCTCTCAGTGGCCTCTGTTTAGGTGGAGCATATCCAGCAATACTGGGTTGGACATGGGCCTTGTATGTCAAGCAGAGATCACCTGTGAGTATGTGGTATGCAACCGAATACAGCTGGAGTTTCTTAGGTTGGGTTGCATAGGTCATCTGTTTGAGGAAAGTAATCCTCTTGGTGTGATACTGTTGTGGTCTTCCAAGCTGTTGCAGTTGTCTAGTAAGGTATATCCCAAATGAGGTGTTGTATCCTTTAATGAGTCTAATAAGTCATGAGTAGAGAGGCGCAATTGGCTCCTTTGATCTGGATACAAACCCATTAGAGATTAGGGGGGCCATGTAGAAGGATATTCTAACCTTGTCATTATGGGTATTGAAGGAGAGATTGCTATCTACTGGGGTTCCCAGATCCCTTAGTACCTTTTCTGTATGTAGGGGACTAGCACCTATGTGGTAGTCCGCAAGTAATTAGTTATATCCAAAGGGGATGACTATGCACTTTTTGGCATTCAGCTTGAGGCCATGATATTGTCACCAGATATCCGTCTCAGTGCGACCCTTCCAGAGGGTGTTTGTAACAGCTGGGGAAACAATTAGTCTAGTCTGCAGTCATCTGCAAACCTTTTCAACCAAAGCTCTCCTGTCCTTGCCTGTACATCAGAGAATTATATATCGAACATGAGGGGTCCTAGGACTGAGCCCTGGGGGATGCCACTTGTAACTGGTATACAGTCGGACCTAGGGCATACAACTCCCACTGTGTGGGTTCTGTTCGTTAGCCACTTTGCAAACCATCACATGACATAGGGGTTAATGTTCAGGCGGATGGGTATGTTGATAATACCAGAATGAGGAATGGTGTTGAAAGCCTTTGAGAGATCTAGGTAGGCTGTGTGGACCTCCTTACCCTCATCTAATACCTTGGTAACTGTCTCTAAGAAGTCCACCAGGTTTAGGAGGCATGGTCTGCCCTTAGCAAAGCCAAACTGTGAGGGGTCAAAGGTTTGGAGGTACCCAATGGCTCTGTGGCTGAGATCCATGATGTGCTCCATAGCCTTGCAGACCAGGCTAGCCGGGCCTATAGGTCAATAGGTCCCATGGTCCATTGTGGCAACACCTTTGTGGAGTGGGATAATTGTTGCTGTTCGCCATTTAGGGGGCACAAAGCCTGATGCGAGGCTATTATTGAACATGGTGCATAGGTGGGGAGCCAGTATGTTCTGAAGTTCGTGTAAAATGCAGCATGGGATGTTGTCCGGTCCCATGGATGCTGTGATATTGGCTTTAGAGTGTGCAGCTTTGAGAGGGAGGGGGGAAAGGTAGCACTGAACCTATCTGCCAGGATGTTGGCAATATCAGTTGGTTCTGTAATGTCTGTACCTTTGTGCTGTAATTCAGAGTAGATCTGGGTGTTGACATTGAGATATTTGACATAGCTATAGAATTATTTGTGGTTGTTGATGGAATTAGTGGTGGTTTTGTTTTCATAGCTAGCTTTGGAGGATCTTATAATGGATCTCACCTTCTTACTGAAGCTGACCAGGGAACTGCTCCACGCATGGGATCACACTCTCTTTTGAAAGAGTGTTTTCTTCGTGTTGTACAGTTTGTTTATGGCAGGGGACCACCAGATTGGTTTCCTTAATTAGGAGTATAGCATCTTGGTTCTGTTTGGTATAGCACAATCCATGCAATCGTGTAAGTGCTTATAGAGTGCATTTGTGTAGGATTCAGCAGTTGTAACAGTATTGTCCATCTGCATGGGTGTCATGACGTTCACCACGTCTGTTTTAAGAAGCATGAAGTTGGCTTTGTAGACATATTATACTGTGGTTCCCTTAATGGGGGGTGGGGGCGGGATGTGGATATCAATGGTGTTCAGCTCCTGGTCGGATCGGACCAACGAGGAGTTGACTTCAGGTGTGGAGCACCGGTCACTCATGTTGGTAATGCATAGGTCTAGGATATTGTTGCCCCTTGTGGGTGTGTGGATATGTTGATCCAGGCCATTGGTGTTTATGAATTCCAGAAAGCGTTGAGCTAATGAGTTGGTACATGAGTAGTTTTCTCAGTTAATGGTGGGGTAGATTCAGTGAGACTATGTGATGAGTGTGGTGTGGTGTGAATGTTTACCTTCTCCACATGACTGTCAGGGTCAGACTTGGTTGGAGAGAGCTTTACCTCCAGTTTGGCTAGATAAGTGCATCTCTCACAGGTTGTAGTGTTGGGTGGTAGGCGGAAACGCTTGCCTGTGTACATGAGGCAATGTGTACATTGCCTCAAGATGTCCAGATTCATCAGGTAGACAGGAGAGAACACTGGCAGTTGACTCTTGGACATGCCTGAATATAGAACTACTTTCCCCTAGATAAGTGAGGAAAGTGAGTACAAGAGCTATTTTACTCTAAGCAAGTGAGAAAAGTATGTACAAAACCTGTTTACCTCTAGGTAACGAGGAAGATTGAGTGTTGTAGTAATTAGTAGCTTACGTAGTGCTTACAAGTTCTGAACAAGTGCTGAGCATGAATAAGCAATCCAGATAGGGTCTTTGATAACATAAACACACTGCCCCCCCAACAGGTACACAATCATATATCCATGTACACCACAGGGCCCCTTTACCCACAACTATGCAGGTACAAGCTGCACTCAGGCTGCATGGGACCTGTCCACATCACAGGTTGTATCATACACATATAGCAAAACAAGTTGCTCTCCACATACACATCATGTAAAACATAGCTTCATGTCAGGCTGTGTACACACTGAATGGGGCACACCAACAGGTATCACAACCCACAAAGAGGGATACACCACTGATAATGGGAAGTACTGCACTACTACCCTGCTGAGTCTGGTCTGAAAGGCCATGAACCTTGATCAACTTATTTGATGTCAGCAGTACAGAGGTAGATGACAGTAAGGTTGATTTCACACTGCATATCATAACCTTGCCAGGTCATAGGACATCATCACCCTTACTGTGTACCACCTACACTCGGTATACTAGATGTACATTCCTATGCCACAGGAGTGTTTTGCAAAGGGACTGCTGGCAGAACCAGCACTACAGAAGGTGTCTGAGTAATACATGCTCATCACACCAGTGGCAGCTACAGTAAGTCAGGGTTAATTAATTGTATTCCCCCTCATTGTAGTCCATACCTCACAGACTAACAGAAGGCATCTGCCTATTGAAGTGTGTAAATGACTATGACCTAGGAGCAATAGCTGACTCAAGAGTGTTGTGGACAACATACAGAAGGGGCTTTGTGGGTGAGGTGTGTGACATATGGCCACAATCTGACAGCTACATATTGCATTGTCACCCCTATGTTAATAACCCTGTACCCATGAACTACCACCTAGGCAGCGGTCAACATAATGGACACTTATGTGTAAGGGATGCGGCTGGACAGTTGTCTTTCCTGTGATAGCTACATCACCACACCTGTCAGGTAGTCATATGTGGCAACCCTAATAATGACAATGTGCCATCCATGAATATAGAGATCATTGTCCAGCCATACACAACACTCGAGTGACCCATATCAGATCACATATATCCTTTAAGGCGTATTGGCCATGTACAGATGGCCTACACCAGCCTTCCCATTCCCCATCTCCACTATGTGGCATGCTGCATACCCTGAATAAATCCATGTCCAACCCAGTGATGTTGGACATGCTACACGTACACATCCTTATCTCAAACACATACTTCATGGACATCCACCTTCCACATGCTGGACAGATCCTTGTCCTATACACTTTACATAGTCCTGCCATACTATGCATTCCTGTCTGTCAAAGCTGCACATCGCTCCCCTCTCAGACATGGTGTGATGACCACATGGTGAATGTATCATTAACCCTGTGGATCAGTAATGTGGCACTGCTCCACCTGGCCCCAGAGACCCGCCTGTCAGCTACTGCCAGGTAACCATTCATTCTAGATGCATACATGGCCCATGGCATATAGCCTACTAGTTGACTTTGACTGTACATGCTATAGTTGATATCCATTCTTGAAAATACCATCTGGCTAGCCAGTGTCCCATGTATATCACATGTGCAACACAGGTGATACATGGCAGGATGTTGAATTGCTGTACAGTGCCGTGTAAATGTATATGGCAGAACACATACATGTAAAAACTTATGTGAGCAAGTCTGCAGGGTCACAGGTCATGTCTGTTAAGGCAGTGTAAGTCTTTACATGTGACATATACACAGCATCAAGTTCAACTGCATTAATGTGGACACATCCAGCCATGTGCTGATAGGTAGGAACACCAGTACAGGCAAACAGACATTCCCACATCAAGACAGCATCCACATGGAGTATGAGCAATGTAATCAGGTGACACACACACATATATGGTGATAATATCCGCTCACCATTGAGTGTCACGTGTGTGACACAGACACGTCAGTGTCATGTAGGTTTGCAAATACAACTATTTAAATGTAATAAATGCGATACACATTATGTTCAGCTGTATCTCTGTATGTCTCTGTGAGTTACTGTGACCTGTCTCCATTATTATGTCTTCCAAGTATGCCACGTGCAAGGCTACCCCCTTTTACCCACTTGGAGGATGAGGCCCTCTTCCTATACCTACTTGACAATCATGATATCCTGTTCAGCCATGTGCCACAGGATGCACAACAGTGGAATGCCCTGTGGATGGAACTTCACAGGAGGGTTAATGATGTGGGTGGTCAAAACTGCACATACCAGCAAGTGCGCAGACACTGTACAGACCTCATTAGATGGGCAAAACAGCGTGCAAATGCAATCAACAGGGAACAAGGTGCAACAGGTGGTGGACCACCAACCCAGCCCCCACTCACATGTACCGAGGAGCTACTGGCCAACCTGGGGACACCTGCATAACCACATCCACAAGCCTTAGCTGATATTGTAGAGGTGGGTGTCTCTCAACCACTGAGCCTGGAGTTGCCTGATAAGTCAGTACTGCACCTATAACAACTATATTCCATATAGTTGCATGTGTCACTGTACAATATGTAATGTAACATCATATGCAAGGCATGCATACACACATGCCGAATACTATAGTATGCTACTCTGTGTATGCACACATGTGCATACACCATAGTATAGTCTAATGTACTGGTGTATGTGTTAACATGCACATTGCACCCTGTAGCCATCATACAGGCATGGATAATGCTCATTCTGCTGTCCTATTTAGGTACCTCTGGTGTTCCGATGCGACAGCAGCCCATTGCAGGTAAAACTGTTATTATTTATCAGGAATCATAATACACAGATCTATCTGCCATGTGGCCATTTACAACATGTACACATAATGTATGGTCCTGTCACAATATACAGGCTGGACCTGCAATGCATCACAATGCCTACCCATGTGCAACACTTGCAAACTATGTGAATCATCTCACCAACATGAATCATCACAAACTGTTATTGCCAGATGTGTGGACAGCTGTGCATATAATGGTGGAGGTGCTGTTCACTGTAGGGACATGTACTACAGATCATTACTACACATGTGGGGAATACAAACAGTACTACACAGTGGGCTGGAGTATGGCCAGCCCACAAGATTCACTGGTGTGGATCATAGCCTGCTATGAATGTCACACAATGTGATGTGCTATCTTGACATGTCCATGACATCTAGTGGCCTGGCTGCAACACTGCCTACCTAACCTGAAAACATAACCCACATACCACCCTTTGTCTGCATAACCCTGTCGTCAGTAGAGCATATAACATCTATGGGTGTATGCCATATGGGACAACACAGACATGTGAAATAGATGCCCGTCACAAATATTTGGCCAACACATGTACACACATGGCCATGCAGGATGGCCAGAGACATGGAGCAACACACACTGTAGACGTGATGTGCTTGTGTGTACACCCTGTCGAACAATGGCTACACATGGTCCAACTATGGCCTTTGTGTAATGGTTATATTGTAGATGTGGAACACTAGACATCCTACAGGCCTGTGCATATCTTGTGTAGGGGTAACATCAATCCACCACATAAGATGTGTTGAACATCTTGAGGGTGTCACAACATGACAGCAGTCACCTGTACAGCATCCACATCAGCCCACAGATACAGTACATTCCCCTTGCTGGTGTTGGACATCAATGTCATACTTGCTCCTCGTGTGTGTGTGTGTGTGTGTGTGTGTGTGTGTGTGTGTGTGTGTGTGTGTGTGTGTGTGTGTGTGTGTGTGTGTGTGTGTGGTACACAGATGTCATGTGGGACATGGTGTACCGACGTGTTCGCCATGTCTGGCCATAGTTGCCAGGCAGCAGCAATATGGTTGCAGATGTGCAGGGGTGTCATCTGTATACCCTTCAGTGACCTGTATCACAACTTCCACATCATGGTTTAGTGTGTATACACCTCAGAGACGTGAGTCACATTCCACAGTATATATGTATTGTATCTGAACACAGTCATGGCTATGAACTGTGTCTGTAACTCACACTGTATAGCAATAGAGACGCCTCATGATTCCCTGCAATGGCCATGCACATCAGCTAAATGTGCAGTATATCTGTAGGGCAGACAGACGACACTGCATTGGGACACCATTACCCCACTGTATATTTGACAGGACATCATTGTGTTAAACATGTATGCATGTCATTACTCACGTCAGTAGATCACATGTCATACTACATGTGATTGTCAACGTCATATGCCACACATCAGGCAGGTGTACTGTTAACCTGTGCTGGTCTACATGGTATAACACAGGGATGTATGCTAACTACTACTATGATTGTGTAATTTGCATGCCATCTGCTATGACACATGCATGCTGTTGTGTGCAACCCAGGGATGTATGATAACTACCACTATTATTGTCTGCACTGCATGCCGTCTGCCGTATCACATGCATGTTGCATGCCCTCTGTCATATCATGTGTGTGTGTGTGTGTGTGTGTGTGTGTGTGTGTGTGTGTGTGTGTGTGTGTGTGTGTGTGTGTGTGTGTGTGTGTCTATTGTATAGATTGTAATGTACAGTTCTTGTCTGTCCTCACAGGTGATGCAGGTGCGTTGCCCTCCTGCGGTACATCTGATGTTAGTGTCCCCACATACTCTAGCAGTGATGATGAACGTATGATTGAGGCACAGGCAGAGTTGTCAGGGGCTGAAACTGTGCCATTGGTTGCCATTCCAGCTATACCCCCCTCATTCCTGCACACAGATCCCATGCCAGCACATACCCCATCACCAGTGGCCATAGAGGAAGGACAGTTGGCGCATGGTAGCTTGGAACAGGAAAGTGTGGGGGCTATGGAAGGTGTGCCTGCACACCATGGTGTCAGCCAACTGACTGGTGGTGCCCCACACAGGCACGTGGCCAGTGTTGCTCGTAGGAGGACCTCTGGCCAACATGCTCCTGCAAGAGTTCAGCAGCTGATGTCACCAGACACATGTTTCAGGCTGTAATGGAGGCACAGGCATGTGCTGAACGGCACAACTGAAAGGATCAGAGGCTTCAGAGGGCTGCTGTCCGTTCTTTAAACAACATCCAGGCAATGGTAAATGCTCAACAGCAGATTGCTGAAGCTTTGGATAGACGGTTGGGTGACATGGTTGGAGTCCTTGACCATGGCATGACAATCTGCGAGTGTGAGCTGTCTGTGTTGGAACATCTGGTAGGAGTGAGGCATCAGGCACGTGAACTTTGGCCTGCTACATCACCTGTTTCAGGTCCATGTGTATGAACTACCTCACATGTCCGCTCCCATTGTGGTGGTAGCAGCAGCAGTGCATCTGATGCTGTGTTGTCCACACCACAACACAGCAGGCTACATGCACTGAGATGGTCCCAACAGGGACATGGTTCCAGTGGACAAGTGACATCAGACAGTAGCCAGTCTGCACTTCTGCCTGGTAGTGCCCATGCAACCCCTGGCAGGCACAGGTCACATGTCCGTGGCTGGACACCGTGAACTGTAAAACCTGGTCTGTACAGTCGGCAGCTGTCAATAATACCCCTGTGTAGGCCAGACACATGGCAGAACTGTGTGCATACATACATACACACACTGGAAACATATGCAGGGCACCGCAACACACACATGCATAACATCCACACATGCCCATTTAGATCAAAAGCCCTAACCCACACACATGATGTCATCCAATTTTACAGCCTAGGCCTCTGGCAAACATTATCACTCTGTGCATATGATGATGCCTGTGCTGCATCCCTGACATCCACACTATCAGTGCAGGGACATGCTCATATGGTCTGATGCACAGGGTGAACAGACTAGGAAGATAAGTGTAGTTTACAATTATTGAGTACTGTTGACAGGCAGCAGACATACCATGTACTACAGGTGTACAATGCATTTTGTACTGTTAACAGTATGTGTCTTGTGTAACAACAGTAACTGCATGTTGGTCATGATGTTCTCCTGTCTAATTGCATGTGCCAGTGGATGTCAGTGTTTGCAGTTAGTGTTCCATATGTCAATTTGGACTACTCACAGGAAGGTATGGCTATACCAGCATGCACCGTTAGCTGCCACATAACAGTGAGAATGTCCCACATTCCAAACACGTGTATCGATCCAAGAGCATGATAGCTGTGTATTAAGCTACTGTGGTTACAGATGTGATATCCATAAAGGGTGACATCACAGGTATAGTTACATGGAGTGGTAAGGTAAGAGAGCGGTCTAGCTGATTACAAGGGTAGAGGCCAGTGGGAAGTGTGATGCCTCATTGGGAATCAGTAATACACGTTCCCATGACAGGATGCCAACACACAACTGCACCCACACACTCAGGTATTGACACACATGTATTCAGTGACACAGTAACACACCCACACATTCAAAGATTCACCGACACAGTAACACACACTCGCACACAGTTGCTACTGGTTAGGTGAGGACCCCTGCCTATGTGAAATCATCATTACAGTACTGTGCACCTACATGATGCATGTACAAGTAGTCAGGATGGCCTAAGATCAGGGACATCAACACAGATAGCAGAATGCATCACCTGGATGGGGGGAGGGGTCTTATCAGTTCAGTATGGTAACATATATCCTCACTCCAGGGACCAGACAGCCATACATACACGCACACAAACATATACACACTGTGGCATTCAGTACTGAATACACCTTTGTCACGCACATACAGATACCTTACATGTGTGAGATACATGCCCCTGCCTATGTCCTGCTTTCTACATTGCAGTCTGTACAGATGTGTACACTAGTGTACAGGAGAGTGAGTAACAATTGAGATGTATTCCCCACCATATGTGACATATATGGACACACACGCAACCACACATGCCAGTACTGTGAATCAAAGACCTGCCTACCTCATGATATGTATGACAGACTTACAGCAGTATTGCATGCGTTACAAACTGTACTGACACTTCCTTTGGCAACAGTGCTGATATATGCACATGGGACATCTAACTGTTAACAGGTGGCAAGTGATTTACCTTCGCTGTCACCCTGACCACTGTCTAAGTTGTGTGTTATGTCCTTCAATTAATGAAAACGTTGCTTACCGGTTACACAGGTTATTGTAGGACCACTTGTGACACACCTGTGAGCTGTCCTCAGCAAACATCCATCTGCAAAGATGCCCCACCACTTAGTTATTTCCACACATCTGTCCATACCTGAGGTACACCTTTCCGTACAATCAGCATATCACCATATACAGTTGGCAATGTTTAGGTTGCATTGCAACTGCATGATGTACTAGGATACATGTCACCTGTATACATCAGCAACTGCACACGCATGTTATCTGAATGCACAACACTACATGTACATGTGTGTAGGTCCTACAATCATGTAATTTGGGCATGTTTGTAGGAATTGCAATTTCTGGACATGTGTAATGACACACATAACATATGGACTGTTGTATGATATGATAGGTGTAATGGGCAACCGGTACAGAGGGAATGTTACCTCTGTCAACATTGTATCACACCTTATGTACTGTTAGCATTCATCAGCCATGGAACTACATTCCATGTGCATGTGTGTAATGGCTGAAGCCACCTGTTTGCACAAAGGACAACAACAGCTATGCTATTTACATGTATGGTGTGTGTGTATGTGTGTGTGTGTGTGTGTATATGTGGCATATACATACCCAGGGCAGGTACATGTATGTCATATCCATACATGAGGGTGTGTACTGGTGTACAGCAACAGTCATCTGCTAATGCTGGAAAGTACCGAGGACCCATGGTATGTGTACAGCTGACAGTGGTATCATTGCACTGCATAACACATGATGCAACTGTGTCAGTACATGGGTACTCTCTACAGTTGGTGTAGAGCTTGGTACAGTCCACTGCTCAAGGGTCACATGGTGGTGTACTCATATGTCCTACAACATGTATGGATGCGTGTTGGTGGTCCGAGGGTATGGTGGTGTCTGAGGTTTAAATCCTAGAATGCAACATGTGACACTGTCCTGCATATGACTCATCTGTGATGCCTTTTGTGGGGGTACTGGTCAGTACATGTGAGTGACCTTTATGTATGTGGGGACACCACCACCTGGAGTGGTCCATACCTGTGTTATGGCCCACATGTCTGGTTCTGAGGTATATGGTGGTAGTGCTATTGTGCACTACAGAGCCATCAGCCAGGTGTTCCTCACTGCACAGATGTCAGTACTCCCCATTGTTGGATCTACAGTGACCAGCTGTGATTATGGACGCTACACATGTAGCACTGGTTAGCATAAGAAAACAATGCAGTAGTCCTGTAGGTGTCAGGGTGTTATCCTGTGTTTAGGACATTTTATTTTATTTTTTATTTATTTTACATTTGTTGACCGGGATAGTCTGACTGGATGCATGTCCATTTTCAGCGGAGGCCCGGGGAGAAAAGCTCCAAGGGTAAGCAGATACAGCATTACATAATACCAGCATTACATATTACAAACAGATTATTTACAGAGATTACATAAGTAAGCAAGTTAAACAAGTTCCACAGGTTAAAGTTAGTCCTGAGCACAAGTCAGGATTAAATTAAATTACACAGTAAACTGGTTAACAGATTTTACACATTCGAGTTAGCCAGGCTTGATACATTGACATAGCCAGTTAAGTGACAAATGTTGTTTGAGTCTAGTTTTAAATTGACTTAAGGTGGAAAGTAAGGTAATATCAGCTGGAAGTGAGTTCCAGGATCTACTTACAGAGTTTGCAAAGAGAGAATCACCGGCTGTGTTATTAATTTTGCTAGTCTGAATTAGTAGTTTGTTAGAGGATCGAAGCGGCCTAGGATTGTTATAGGGGGTGATAATATTTTTAAGTGCAGGAGTTAGCAGTGTGAGCAGTCTAATGCAGGACACAGTGTCACATGTTGCATTCTAGGATGTAAACCTCAGACACCACTATACCCTCGGACCACCAACGCGCATCCAAGACATTTGCCTTGGAATGGTATTGTATGGGCTGATGCGACCTAGGTATTATCCCCACTCCCTTAAATCATGGATGCATGTGATATGTGTCAAAGGCCTGTCTACTGTCAGCCATGTCATCCCAGAATGACAAACACTGGACAACCTCGTACTTACAGCAGGATATTGACTCATTGTATTGTTCAAGGAGTTGCCACCTCTAGCAAGGCTCATTGTGTTGGTCAAGCAGTTTCCACTCCTAGCAAGACATCACTGCGAGTGGTGATATTGTGCTTGGTATAGGATGGTACATCTAAGGTGGAGAGCAGCAGACATTGTGTAAAAGACTGGTTTCATATATATGTAGAGCAGCGTTCCTGCTAACAATGACAACTACTAACACCAGAGCCCATTACAATGTGTTTTTTACATCTACCTGTAATAGCATGGCCACTGTGGCCTTCCGTGTTTAGAATCAGAGTGCATCCCAGTCAGGCCTGTGCTACTAAGTGTATGAGCATGCCTAATATAACCTTGTGTAGATGGACACATAGTGCATTCCGAACAGCCCTGTGCTACTAAGTGTGTGAGCATGCCCAGTGACACCTTGCAACAGTTAGATGCCTCTGTGTATGGGCATGGCCACTGTAACCCTGTATAGTGGTAGTAGTCGGCCATTCCACAGATGGGCATACTCCAGGTCAGGATGGATTCCTACTTTAAACACACAGGTTCACAGGTATGTACATCTTAACTGCCAGCATCCCTGTTGATGTCCACATTCCTAGAAGGTCATAATGACAGCCTTGAAATGTGTTGTCTGTGTGGCGCAACTCGTAAGTATGTAGTATTGTAATGGTGATCTGTAAATAGGCAGGTGTTCCGTCCCCACCACTGGTGTGTGTGTGTGTGTGTGTGTGTGTGTGTGTGTGTGTGTGTGTGTGTGCGTGTATGTCTGTCCCCATTTGCCAGAGGTCTGTAAATTGCTTTTAGACTGCTCACACTCCATACAATTCATATACCCACCTTTGGCAGGGCTGATGATGACACCCACCTACAAATACACCTCTGTGCGTGCTGTGTCCCAGTAATCTCGGTAGCACATTCTGTAACTGCGTAATGCTGTAGTGTAATAAAGTAGTTAGGTCAGTGTTCTAATCCCACACTTGCCTTGTGTGTTTTCCCATCTGCCTGAGGAGTGAGTAATGCTTTTAGACTGCTCACACTCCTTACATTTCTTATACCCACCTTTGGCAAGGCTGATGATGTCACCCACCTACAAATACACCTCTGGGAGTGCTGTGTCCAGTAGTCTTGGTAGCGTGTTCTGTAAGTGCGTAATGCTGTAGTATAATAAAGTAGTTAGGTCAGTGTTCTAATCCCACATTTGCTGTGTGTGTGTGTGTCCCTGTCTGCCTGAGAACTAAGCAATGCTTTTAGCCTACTCACACTCCTTACATTTCTTATACCCACCTTTGGCAAGGCTGATGATGTCACTCACCTACAAATACACCTCTGGGAATGCTGTGTCTCAGTAATCTCTATAGCGCATTCTGTAACTGCATAATGCTGTAAGTGTAATAAATAGGTTGGTGTTCTAATCCAACACTTGCCATGTGTGTGTGAGTGTGTCCCTGTCTGCCTGAGGACTGAGTAATGCTTTTAGACCACTCACACTCATTACATTTCTTATACCCACCTTTGGCAAGGCTGATGATGTCACCCACCTACAAATACACCTCTGGGAATGCTGTGTTCCAGTAATCTCGGTAGAGCGTTCTGTAACTGCGTAATGCTGCAGTGTAGTAAAGTAGTTAGGTCGGTGTTTTAATCCCAGACTTGTGTCTGTGTGTTTGTCCCCATCTGTCTGAGCACTGAGTAATGCTTTTAGACTGATCACACTCCATACAATTCTTATACCCACCTTTGGTAAGGCTGATGATGTCACCCATCTACAAATACATCTCTGGGAGTGCTGTGTCCCAGTAATCTCGGTAGCGCATTCTGTAACTGTGTAATGCTGAAGTGTAATAGTGTAGTTAGGTCAGTGTTCTAATCCCAGATATGCCAACTGTGTGTGTGTGTGTGTGTGTGTGTGTGTGTGTGTGTCTGCATGAGACAAGTACAGTGCTTTGTAGTATTTTCTGTAGCGCATGCCCTAAACGCGTACTGCTGCAGTGTGATACGGTAGGGGTTTGTATACAGGACATGGCAAGTGTGTGTTTGTCTGTCAAAGCCTGTGTAGAGGTGGCTGTGATTGTCTTGCCATTTGACATGTTTGGGAGCGGATTTTGTAGTTTTTCTATATGGTATCCGTCTTATGACACATTGGCCACCTCACGAGGAGTACAGCTGTCAGTCAGCCACGGGACTGTGTTGGCAAGCCATACCCATACATCTGGCAAAAGGCCTGGTGAACAAAGTATGCAGCCCTACTAGTACCCGGTATATGTTCCACACCCATGTGCCATGCACAAACAAACTTGCCTAGGATATCCCGCTGTGTTGCTAGTACCATGCACATTGATGACAGATAGTAGGCATGGTGTGAATGCAATGCAGTGGCCTGCAGAGGACATGGCACCCTGTACAGTGGTACAATAGGCAAATTTATGCGGACATTGTGCCTTCACTATGTTCCACACTGAATGCCTGCAACATATGTGGTGCCATCAAATATGATCCACAGAGGCCAGACAATGCTGTACACATGTGCCCTGTATGGACCCATGCCACTGACACCACAGAATACCTGCATCATACTATCCATGCAGGTGCAGGGTCGACCTACTCATTATAAGCAGGTTTCTCCACACCAGGCCAGTACTGGCATATTGGGGGATAATAGGCTGTGTACATAACATGTGCCTGCCAAACCAGGTACACCTGTACATGTCACTGTACAGTATTGTGGGACATGCACATCCCAGGCAATGTCCATGTGAAGGACTATCAAACACAGACATGGCATGCATTGCAAAGCTATGGCCATACACATTGGTAACCAGGATGTCAGGCCAGATAATGCAGTACCCATCTGTGTGGGACATTGCAGACACTACTCCCCTGCACTGCACACCATTTTCGGGTGACGCGATGCCATGGATTACCCCTCACCCAGCCTTGTACAGCCATCTTGCACAGCCAACCACTACACACCCATGAAGCAATGCATACCTGCATGCCAGTACTGGCACCCTGTGTCTGCATGTGGGTTGTGATGCTCCCAACCACAGTCACTCCCAGTATAATCCTCGTTGGCATACCAACAGATGTCTAGCATTTTCACATGCTCTAACTTCTAGATATCCCCTGTGGTGCATGTGGTCCTGTGCATTACTGCAGTGTGGTAAACTAAGTATTTATGTTGTGTATTTGTGGCCCTGGAGATGGTGTCAATGAGTGTCCATTAGAGAGTGGTTGTGGTGACAATGGCATCCATTCACGTGGATAGCCATGTGTGCCACACCTAATGTATGTCTACTATATCTCTGTTGCAGATGTCACTCACCTACACAGATATATGTTCTTACAGCACAGCAACATGTCGCCTTTGTGGCACATGTAGTAATGTCATGCACATGTAATAGTAATGAGTAGTCAGTCAGGGGTTTGACCCCTGTACTGTTCGGCGTGTGGCAGATGCTGCTTATGGTTAAGTCTCCAAGCCCTTACCTGGTGTACTTTGCCTGTCCCACCCACACACTCTCTGGTGGATGTGAAGGAGTATACCTGCACAGCAGCAGCATGTGTATTGTAAGTGATGGACATGGTCAGGTGATGGCCTCTGCACCTATTGCAGTCCTCCTCTAGCTGACTGCATGTGGTACAGCTGTGCTGGTGTTCCCATAGCCATCCGCATGATAAACACAGTACACTATCTAGGGAATCATATTGTTATTTGGCCATGATAGTTGCTGTGAGTGGTACCTGGATGTGGTGTTCTGACATGGCATCACTGATGATATCTGGATGTACCTCAATCATTTTCCACAGTGGGAAATAGCCTAAAGACAGGAGGGTGATGTGCCACACATGACTACAGCATGTAAGTGCAGCTATGCTGCATTGAGACTACTGCCTGTTTAACATGTGTGTGGTAATGGCTATTCTGCATGTTATAATACAGACATGGCAGTACTCTGTTAATGAGGGACCCCCCATCTGTAGGGCCATCTGTGAACTGGTGAATGTGAGTAACCATTTGTTTCCTGTGTTACACACTGAACACACATCTGTGCACAGCAGAAGCATGGTGTGAGGATTGCAGACAGCACATGATGATAGGGATGTGTTACTGCCATCGCATCCCTGACTGGACATGTGTCACATGAGACAGTGGTATGAGAAACACGGTGTGGGACTCCCAGTGACAAGCCAATAATGGGCAACTGTTCATAGCTGCGGTCACACGTCAACTACACATTGTACAGATGGCATGCAGTATATATGCATGTGTTGTGCTCCCTCTGCAAATGTATACCATCTGTTGTGTTGGGTTGCTGGTGATATCTATGCATACTGTAGTAGGTAATCCTGTATGCTGTTGTCTATCACTAAGCCATATGTGGGTTTAAAACACAACACCACAGGCTGAATGGGTTGGGAGGTCCCGGCAGAACCTCCTGTCCCATTTCAGCTGACCATGGCACCGGGCACTAGCACATATGGAGCCCAGTCATAGACATCAACCTCTGTTGGCTCTGCACCATCTTCTGGTGGTACCACCACTGAGGATGGAGCATGTAACCCCTAGGAGCTGGACCAGACAGGTACATGTCTGCTGTCATGCGGTCCTGGACGTGTTGTGTTGGCACCTCCCTAAGGGGTTCCGAAACCAGATACGCCAGCTCAAGGGCAGACTGCCACATTTACAGGGTGATGTTGCCCCTCCTGGACAGCCCCCAGCACTGCCTCCTTTGCAGCTGTGTATGTGCAGTGGCAGTTGCCCATGGCTGGGGACCTCTGTCCCACTGTTCCCATGGGTTTGTGAATGCCGAACACCCATCCCCATCCGGGGTGTATCCCACCAACATGTGTCATATACCAACCTTGTATGCTGTCTTTTCTTTGATCCTACCTATCCTCCACGGCCATACCTACACTCCTTCCCCAACATCTGACCCTCACCTACGGAAACATTAGGCCAATCGGCTCCGAGGACAACATCTGTCCTATACATAGCTGTCCATTACACACACGTGCCCACTGGACACATGAAACCCTTGTAATACGCATGACAACATACTCCTGTTATCCTCACCCGTCCCTCAGGCACACGATCCTGGTATGCACATCACTCTTACATGATCCAGGTACACGTGATGAGGATGACCCCATTGTACACACAACACTACCAGTCCCTCTATAGTTACCCCATTTACCTTTATCATGATGATGATGTTGCACACAGCACCTTGCAGGAGTACTTTTCACACATAATGATTTGACAGGTATTGTTGAGTTAATGTACATTACACGCACAGAGTGATGTATAAGGCCAATGTACAACTATTTGCGTATATGACTGACATATGCCTGTTTGAGGGAGTCTTGAGATCACATAGAGCAACACCACTACATAATACATGCATCGCTGGTGTTTTCCGTTTCATTCATTTGTAATGCTTTGTTGCCACATGGTATGTTCCTGATAAATCTCTATACATGTATGTACCTATATGCTAGACATATACACTCACATATACATCTGCATGATGGGATACATTCCTATACTGTTAAATGACTCCACTGTATGATATTTTTGTGGTACTGTCTATTGTCTGTATATCTGCCATGGCGTATTAGTAATACACATTAGCTGTGTGCGCAGGGTCCTGGTTCCGACCCTTGCAAAGGACATTTATTTGGTTGCAGGACAGAACAAGCCCATTGGATACAGAGGGAGTAAGGCACAATAAAGCAGTTGGGAGTGGGTGTGCGTGGGTTTGCGCTGTGTTACGCACTGCTGACCTCTGGTTACAGCCTCTTACACTCGGTTAGCCTCTACATTGCTTTACCAGTGCAATACTCGCATACTGGTAGCCAAACACGCTTACATCCGCTTGCTCCCACACTTGCAAATGCACCGACATTGGTGCTTGCATCTGTCACTCACACCCCTGGGTGGGAGCGAGGACCACAATATTACCTGTGATGCTTATAACATCCGACTACATGACTACAGTATCGGGACTGGCTGCCCATTAGGCGACGGCATTGCATTCGACTGTACGGAATCAGCGGCCTGTCCAGTGAATCAATCATATTTGTGTGTTCCTCATACAATCTGCTCCCACCTTGTGATGCCTATTACATCGGACTACATGACTACAGTATTGGAAATGGCTGCCTATTAGGTGACAGCATGGCGTTCGACTGTACGGAATCAGTGGCCTGTCCAGTGAATCAATCATATTATTTGTGTGGTCCTCATACAATCTGCTCCCACCTTGCGATGCCTATCACATCAGACTACATGACTAAAGTCATAGCCGGGCTTGGGCATAGGCCAACTAGGTGGCCACCTAGGGTGCCGCCTTAGTAGGTGCACTTTTCCAGTATTTATTTAAAGTAGGTAGACCAGGATGGGGGACTGGGTGGTGTGGTGGGGGGGGTGCCGTGGTGCCCTTTTGTCTAGGGCACCAGTTGACCTAAGGCCGCTCCTGACTACACTATCAGGAATTGCTGCCTATTAGGCGACGGCATGGCGTTCGACTGTAAGGAATCAGCGGCCTGTACAGTGAATTAATCATATTATTTGTGTGCTCCTCATACAATCTGCTCCCATCTGGCTGATACATGGGAACCAAGACTCTTCAATACAGACAAATAGTTAGGTTGTGGGAGCCACATCCGTCAGCCGAGTCATGCTACTGCATACCTATTATAGGTTTGCCACCTTTTCAATTGGCCAAGGTGGGACTTTAGGGTTACCACCTGTCCCACTTTGCAAGGGACAGTCGCTCTTTAGGCAGTTGTGTCCAGAGAAAATAATCAAGACATAGCAAATGTCCTAATTACAGGACATTATTATATTCTACGTTTCATTAATAGTTGCATAAAACAGTTATTTTATATATGAAACTTCTGTTATGTAAAGCAGCATAAGATTCAAATGTTACTAGATTAAGATTTTATTTGTGCAAATAAGTATAATTCTGTACTATGCACGGCTGTAGGTATGTTTTGTCCTGAAAAGTCTGACCTTTCTACAGAACATGGCCCACTTTGGTCATCTGGAAAGGTGGCAACCCTATAGGACCTGTATGTAGAGATGTCAGACTTTGCTGCACAACACATACCCACAGCCAGTAGAAAGGAGAGTACTTCACTGTTTTGCCTAAATAAAAGGTTATTCTTGTAGCATTATAGTTGCTTATAATGTTTCTTATGACATTTAGGTGTTTCAGGTACAAAATAATTGTTTTATGCAACTACTACAGACAAAATGGGAAATCTTTGCCCTAAATCACAGGACATTTGCCATAATTACATTTATTTTGCAGGACACAACTGCCCAAAGGGGAGTGTCCCTCACAAAGGTGGACAGGTGGTAACCCCAACCCTATTATTCTATCATCTTTCTAAGGTAGTCGGCGGAACATGCGTTTTCCCTCACTAGAAGACCTCTCATACAAATGGGGAAGAATGAACACTGAATCAGGGACACTGCATAACAACCTCAGGGACACATTTAGAAGGTTGGTGCTACTAATCTGACACACTGACAGACCCAGAGCACATATGTATTCATACACATTGTCTGAGGTACATGCTGTTTAGGACTCTTACATGTTGTCATTATTCATTACATGTATTCCACCACCTTTCCTCCTAATACCACTAGTTCTAGGAGGGTTTAGTTAGGACTGTGTTAGATTCTGATTCGTAATCATGGATGTCCCTGGTAATTGGGGACAGTTCATTGATATGGTCCCTATGTGTTCCCCCAATGATTTATGGAATGTCCAGTAGATGTGCTCTTAAGGTTTGGGAGGTATGGGCGTCTGCTATACCCACATCGGAATATTACTTACATCCATGGGGCGGTCCTAATACATGTCTGCCAGCCAACACCTGCACGCCTAGACCCATAATCGCATACCCATAGTTCCCCTACCTGCTACTACTGTACATCACTCATCCTTACTGTGGGCGCAGGTGGGATATGAACACACCTCTACACACTGCTCACTCTCCCTTTGTCGGGACACATGTCGTACTTTGTGTCAACCCATGTGTTATCAGGCTTGCACAACTTACAGTTCCGTGTACAGCTACATCCTGGTCACAGCAATCTTTACTGGCATTGCCTGGAAGAACAAAATTTTTGGTGTCCCACAAGGGACGTCGCTGTCCATGTTTAAAGTGTAGACCTTGTAGATCTCTCCCACTGGTAGTTTCCTGCCGCTGGTCTGGGAAGCAGTGTCGTATTTACCTTTATTGTGTGTCTGTATGTCTCACCAGCCTAGCTGGGGGGGTGGGAGGTAGTCATTTGTTGATTGGACCTCCCACCAACATATGCCCAGTCTGAACATATGTTACCCGTAACTGCTGTAACATAACCTAGGTATATACATGTGTATATTTACTGTAACATGTAAATATATATATATATATATATATATATATATATATATATGTATATCTATATATATATATATATATATATATATATATATATATATGCATATATATATATATATATATATATATATATATATATATATTTACATTAATATATACAGATATATCTGCATATGTATTCATACATGTATATTCATATCTTGCTGCCTATATATATATATATATATATATATATATATATATATATATATATATATATATATATATACATATATATAAATATATTTGTGTGTGTATGTATGTATATATATATATATATATATATATATATATATATATATATATATATATATATATATATATATATATATATATATATATATATATATATATATATATATTGAGACACATCTGTGTGTCAATACATTCCCTGCTCATACGCATTTACACATGCCTAATGGTGTTTATATATGATTCACCAGCATACTAGTGCCTTATTCATTATAACACCGACACTTCACTCCAGTTATCTTGCAATCAGTATGTAGCACATTATACATCGGACAGATGTCACAATATGTTCATGTACGGATTACCGAAGGTAATTGGAATGTGATACAGTGTGATTCGACCCATCCCTCTTCGGCACAGCCTATTATTCCATCTACTGTCGATGTTTGTATGTGCACATTCCTATTATTTATGTCAACAAATGGAATGCATGTGTTACAGAAATTGTACTTCCACATATTGCTGTCTGCATGTGTGTACGCATATATACCTATTACGAACTAGCTGACCTCCATGGGGAGGTCCATTAGAACCGGCCCATCCAACCCTGGCATGCCTGGATCCATAATTGCATACACATAGTTCCTCCACCCCACTCGTGTTGAATTTACATGCGTAACATCCATTATCCACTTGTTATCGCAGACATGACACACCTTTACACACTGCCCTCTCCAGAGCGTTTGGGTCCCTACACACATTTTGTCCCGCCTCGTGTATTCACAGGGTCTCTGGCCATGTATATTTGCACATACGTGAGTTTCCTGGCGTTATGCAATCCGGCGATTTGCGCTTTCCAATGTTTGGAAGTCTCAGTATGGGACTACATTCTGGGCAGGATTCACGAAGCCTCCGTGTAAGAGTTATAACTCATACACGGAGGCTGCAATTAAACGGAGTGATGTCAGCATGCTCTGCATATTCATGAGAGCATGCTGAATCACACTTAAGGCTAACACGGTCCGTGTAAGACAGTAGGGGGCGTGTCCGTAGGCCGAGCCCTGTAAGTGGACATGCCCCCAGAAGAGGAAAAGTTCCCAAAGTAAAAACCCACGACAGAGTCCACGGAAATGTGAATAAACAGAACACAACACATGCCCCCACAGACTATGAACAGAAAACATAAATAAACATGTTATATATTTTTTTTAAATTGTAAAAATGTTTAACTGTGAGTGCGCTTGTTTGCGCGGGCGTGCCCGTAGCGCAGCTACAGTTAGCAGTCAGTGGGAAAGCATATAAGAACTAAATATGCAAAATAAGCCAGGAAGCAATAGCGTAGCGGTAGAGATGTTGGCTGAAGAGCAGGCATTCATGGTTCGAGCCCCCACAACACCAATTTTTTTATTTTCAGCAAAATAAGCAGGAAACAAGTCCCTGACAAATATGTACACATAAAACCACATTTTATGTAAAATGTAATGAAATAGCCCATTTATATTGAAGAAATGTGAGGTAACAAAAGAATAAAAAATGCCAGATGTGCCCATAGCTGAGCTACAGTTTAACAGGGTGAGTGCATCTGCCCGTAGGTGAGCAGTGGTTTAAATGGTGCAAAATGAGTGCCCGTAGCCGAGCAGTAGTTTAACATGCTGAATCTATGTGCCCCTAGCTGAGCTGAGCGTAATATGCGTGCTGATAGCCAAATGAGGCTTAAAGCAGAGTACCCCGTTTGCACGGAGCTGCGCAGCGTGCAAACAAGCTAACCGACGGGCAATGTTGAGCAAGCCGTATCAAAACTGCCTTTACACAGACACACCCCTCAGCATGTCTAGACAGTCATGAAAAATAAAAAGCAGTGGCGAGGTTCGAACTCAGGATACTATACACCATAGTCAAGGTACTGAACCACTAAGCCATGACAGCAGTACATATAAATGCAATAATAGCTAATATATAGGAATGAATACAAACTGGAGCATGACAATGCAGGTTTACTGAAGTTGATACAATTCCAAAATGGCCAATCACAGATATAAAGCGGGAAAACGGACTATATAAGCCCCATAGGTGGGAATACACAGCATAAATGATTGTAGAACTGACCTGCAGGCAGAATGACAGGAGTAGGAGAGGGTAGTTGCTTTCGAGCACAGAGGTGGGGCATTGAGGATTCCAGGTACATGGTCTGGCTCCTAGTCCACAATCATGAGGCCCAACTCATGCAGGGCCAGGTCCTCTGGGGAGCATACAGGGCCGAGGCGTGGGACCGGTTGGCTCATGATCTCACCAGTGCCACAGGGATTCCAAGGACAGGTGAGCAGGTCCGTCACCACCATGCGGACCTGAAGAGACACAAGCAGGACCAACTGAACCTTTGGATCCAGGAGGCCCGGCAAACACCCAACGCCCCACTACTGAGTAAGTTACATTTAATTATGTATGTAAGAAATTAAACTAGCTGATATTATGGAGATGTGTATTCCAATATTACTTCATTTATATTACAGCTGCAGGTGTCCGTTCTGCGAACCGCAGAGCCTATGCCGATAGGCTGGTGCGGTTGCGCCACCAGGCAGGTCAGTAATCCGCTACCAGTAACTGTAAAGAAATAGAAAAGTATGACAGTCAGCAAACGAGTGCAGTGTAGTCAGTAAGGAATAAAATGTGCAAGCAACAGTGTGGAAGTGTCTGCAAGTATTGCTTGATTACAAAAGTGTGTTTCAGCCTGTAAGTTAAACCGAAAAATGAAACTGTCTGACATATATTCTGAAATAGAAATGCCCTACCTGTAAGAAAATAGTACACAACCTGCAGCAGGCTGAAAGGTATAGCTGCAGAAGATGATGAAATCACATGTGTGAAATATATCCCTGTTGAAATACTGAAACAGGACAGAAGTGAGACTGCTGGAAAGGATTGTAATAACTACAGGTAAAACATGTCAATAAAGCCTAGAAGTAAGTACCATCCTGAATAGTAAAATGAAAGCAAGTGAGAGAGTGTGAGAAAGTGTCATGAATCCAGCAATACAGTAGTAATAACCCCCAAATAAAGTATACTGCAGTCAAGACAGAATGAAATGCATGTGAGAATCAAAACCAAACAGCGAAATCGGTTCAAAGTGTTGCTGCATCTGAAATGTGTATCCCAAAATCTAGATATGTTGCTCTCAGTCTGCAATATGCAGATAGGATGATTGTCTGATATACCAAACATCCACACTTGTCTACAGCTATATAAAGCAAATGTAGCAGGATGATGTAGCTGAACAAAGCTAGATATGAATGTGTATGAAGAACAATAAAATGTATATCGATGTTGCAGTAACAGTCCTTTCACCAAGTTGAAATAGTTATCATATAGGAAACTGTAGTTAGAACAGTAGTGTGTATATAACTGTAGCTATTAGAAATGTACAGCATATGTATTGGTATTCGAAGGTGTTAATGTTATTTTCTTTACCCCACCCTATAACCACATATAACCCATTCCACGTAAAAATGGTATATGCAATCACAATGAACACCCCTGGACGTTTGTCCTGTTGGGTCATATATATTTGCATGTCCGTTGATGCATCTGCCCTGTTCATATATCCAAACCTGATGGCCTGTTGCCATCAATTAACCCTGCATGTTGTTGGACTGTGTATTTCTGGTCAAATTATGCATGTGTTATGCACGCTGTTCAATGGTGTGAATATCTGGGTGTTTGGTTAATGGGAATACTAATGCATGCTGTTACAACTAATTGTGAATGGTATTATATGTCACTAACCCAAACTGTCATGACATAATGCAAAACATAGGACGACAGGGAAGGCGGGTTCCAGAGGACCCACCTCTCCCACCTCAGCTGACGAGTGCACCTGGCACTAGTGCCGAGTCTGGACCATCCTCCGGTGGCCCTGTGCCACCTGCGGGTGGAAGCACTGCAGGGGAAGGGGCTTGCCCCCCCCCTCTGCAAGTGTGGCCAGAGGAGAACCACCACTCACCCTCCGTAGCGTCTGGACTGTGGTGCGTAGGGAGATTCGGGACTCTGTTCTTGAGCCCCTACGCCAGCTTGAGGCATGGGTGGCGCAACTAACGGGCATGCCTGTTGCCCGGCCTACACAGCCCCCAGCACAGCCCCGTCCAGGGCAGTGAAGGAACAGTGGCAACTGCCTATGGGTGGGGATATCAGTTCCACTGTTGCCATCTGTGGGCTCATGGGCTCTGGATATCCAAACCTCCGTCCCGTCAATTGTGTAACCCCCCACACGTGTCATACACCGCCCCTGTATGCGTCTTGTTTGTCTTGTCTGTTTACCTACCCAACCTACCTCCCCAGCTGTACCGACTTCCTTCACCTGACATACCACTCTCACCTGAAAAAAAAAAAAAAAAAAAGGGCACTCTGCACCCACAAAAAAATTACACCCCATACATAGCTGCCCATTCCGCACACATGTCTGCTGGACATGGAAACTATCAATTACAATTGGGTGTACAACAAGAATTATTGTTGTCCTGACACCTCTCTCAGGGGTGGAAGGTTTCAAATGTCACACCATATTACATACATATGCACAGCTGTTGCTGATGAAGAAATGGGCAGCTATGGGCCTTACCTACATCCCTCCTGCAAATCCCAAGCTTGTTTCCCTACTGTCTTACCCTCTTTGTGACCCCTTTTTCACCACTTTCCTGTCTCCCCATTTTCTTTTCTTTCAAAGAAAATAGCGTGGGTGTGCGCCAGAGTAAGCACCGTTAAGCGGTTGTAAGCAGGTGTGCGCTTGTGTGTGTAGAGCTAACCGCCAGTGCGCATGTGTGAGCTCTGCACAAACCAGCGCTAACCCGGTTACAACTGCTGAAAAGTGCCTTAGTCACTTTGATTGACAGGTCCTGTACTCAGTTCAAAAGCAAAATAAAATCCCACTGTCAGTCCCGAACCCAGGACCTTGGAAACACTAGTCTGTATGACCTACCACTAAGCCATGACTCGTATACAAGAACATTGTGCTAAAATAAATATAACATGTAATAGTAGGGATGAATGTAAAGGGAATATAGGATGTGTAGTACACAAAGCATGTCATTTAGAATTACTGTCAAAACTACTGGATTCCCATAATAGTAGTGTGTGAACAGAAACAGCCATGCTTGTTGGTAGCTTGTAGATAATAATGTCAGTTAAAGTACATATATAAATGTATGTATATGTACATATATATATATATATATATATATATATATATATATATATATAAATATCTATCTATATATAGTTGTAGGAGTCATTGTGCATACACACTTGCTACAGGGAACATGAGAGAGGAATGGAGAAATGTGAATATACAACACAGCCTGAATCATGAGAGAGATACTAACCTTTACACTCACAGAACACTGTCCACAGCATACCAGCATGGTCCCCGCCCTTACAATCTGAAAGAGCAACGCCTATCCCACATACCCTTTTATAGCACTGACCTGAAATCACAGTGAGAACTGCAATCAGTACACAACTGGCTGTATGCAATTAGCAAATGCTGGCTTACAATTGGTGCAGAGGCCATCACATGGACCTATGCAGATACCTACAAAAGCATCCAGTGCTAACACTCCACACATGCAATACATTCATTGCACTGTCTGGAAGCAGACAGAGGGAGAGCGAGAAGTGAGAGAGAGAGAGAGAGAGAGAGAGAGAGCAAAAAAAAAAAAAAAAATTATACACTGTGACTCTGTCACCCGAAGCTGTCAGCAGTGACAGTAGCAGCAGCAAGCGGAAGCAGTGGTAATGCAACCAGCTGCGACAAACACAGGTAATGCAAAGTAGCAGGTTAATAGTGTGCATACTGTGAACCCTCCAAATGTGTCATAGGTCCATGTGATATGTTGTGTGTACGTAGTTCCACCAAAAGGGGATGACCATACATTACATGTCAATCAGTCTTAGGCCATGATCCTGGCAGCAGTTGTCTGTGCATTGCCCCGGCAATGGCTGTAGTGACTGCTTTGAAAGGTCAGCCAGGTTCAACAGGCAGGATCAGCCCATCACAAAGGCACACTGGCTGGGAACAAGTGTCTACAGGTACCCGATATCACTGCATATGCATCCCATACTGCATAATTCCAGAGCTTAGCAGACCAAGCCGGTTATGCATATGATGTGGTAGTTCCCAGGGTCAGTCGAGGTGCCCCCTTAGTGGTGTGGGACCACTGTTGCTGTATGCCACTGTCCAGGTACATATCCTGTAGTACGGCCAAGATAAATTATCAGTGTTATATGCGGTTGTATGTCCTCTCGGAGTGCAGGTAGCACACATCCAGGGATACCATGAGGTCACAGTGATGCTGTGTGTTCTTCTCTGCTGAGGCGGCCCTCACCTGGACATGTGAGATGATAGGGAGGTTACATCCAGCTGTGATAAATATTTCAACTGGTGGGGAGAAGGAGGGGATATGCACCGAACATGTCTGCAAGATTGTTGCCAATATCCGTGTGTTTGGTGAATGTTAAGTAGGTGTGTATTAACACAGAGCATATCTGAGGCATGTGGTCCATATGTGTAACATAACTGAAGAAGGCCTTGTGGTCATCCATAGTGTTTGTGGCCATTTCCCTCCCAGAGTAGGCCGTGGCCGTTATGACAGACCGTAGCGTAGTACCAGTGCTGACCACAGATGCCTTCCTTAATGTGAATGTGCTCTGTCCTGCAGTAGCCTCCTGCTATTGTTATACAATCTGCCTCTGTCTGGGGTCCACCGGACAGGATGCCTAGCCTTTGTGCATAAGGTCTGGGTTAGAAATGTGTGTGCAAGTTCCATGCAATCTGTGGCATGTCCATGGTAAGCATTTGCAAAGGGGTCAGCAGTGTGGCTTTTGGCTTCCACCGGCCCAGTGTGCTGCATGGATACCATCTCAGTCCCAGCAAGTGAATAACTGTCTAATCACATACATATCAAAGTAGTCTACTGTGCTGGTGGTGGGATATGTATATCCAGGCCAAGTAACTTCTGTCCACATCACTGTAGTGGACGGTGTCCCACATACAGTACCTTGGGATGAACCCCCAGAGTGAGGTTGCGCATTGCACCTGTCAGTGTGTGCTGATCGATGGAGCATGCTACTATGTTGTGTGGAATGTGGCAGGTATTGTTGCACAGATGTTGGCTGTGCACTGATATCTGGCCATGTACCTGTGTATCCACCACGACACACACACATGCAACATATGGGAGTAGTAGTATATCACTACACTTGAGTATCATGTATAGTATGTGTGCCATATATTGCTGACATGGTCTGCTGATATCCTGTTTGTGTTCTCTTCCAGGGAGATGGCGCGTCAGCGTAACCCCGCCTACTCTGTGGCGGAAGACGAGGAGATCCACCAGAGCCTGGTGCGGGAGTATGACATCCTGTTTTCCCGCACCAGTCAGAATCAGCAGGAGAAGGCTGCACTGTGGCAAGACCTGGTCCGTAGGGTAAATGATATTGGCACGCATAACAGGACATATGAGCAGGTACGACATCACTGCAGTGATTTAATCTGAAGTGTCCGTCAGCATGCATCAGATATCCACAGGCAACAGGTTGCCACAGGAGGTGGGGTGGCCACACATCCCCCCCTCACCAGACTGGAGGGGCTACTCCTAAGTGTTGTGGCTCCAGCCCCGGAATACCAACAGCAGTACACCTGCATTATGATGGAGGCTGGTTCCACACAGTAGCACGACATGGAGCGTGCAGGTAATATGCCATATGTACACTTGACTGTTCTGTACACTGTATCATATGCAATATCAATGGCACAGTTATGCCCACTGACATTAATCTCATCATTTCTGCAGGTCCCTCCAGGGTTACAGCAAGTCAGGCCATCCATGCTGGTGAGTGTGTTTAACATAACCTATAATAGTCCTGATAATGCTAGTAACAGTAGTGTAACTCAGTAGTGCTCTGTGTGTATACTGCGGGGTGTGCATGTGTGCATGTGTGCAGGTGTGCCTGTGTCCACATGTGCATGTGTGCATGTGTACACGTGACCACATGTGCATGTGTGCATGTGTGCATGTGTGCATGTGTCCATGTGTGCATGTGTCCACGTGTGCATGTGTCCATGTGTGCATGTGTGCAGGTGTGCCTGTGTCCACGTGTGCATGTGTGCATGTGTGCCTGTGTCCATGTGTGCATGTGTGCATGTGTGCCTGTGCCCACGTGTGCATGTGTACACGTGACCACATGTGCATGTGTGCATGTGTGCATGTGTGCATGTGACCATGTGTGCATGTGTGCATGTGTCCACGTGTGCATGTGTCCACGTGTGCATGTCTGCATGTGTGCATGTGTGCCTGTGTGCATGTGCCCACGTGTGCATGTCTGCATGTGTGCCTGTGTCCATGTGTGCATGTGTGCCTGTGTCCACGTGTGCATGTGTGCATGTGTGTTGAAGTGCATCACTGGTAACAATGTCTGGAGACTGTAAACTGTGTTTCCTGTCTTCCTCCCACAGGTTCTGGGGCTGCTCTGGTGACCTGCAGCAGGGAACCTGAATCCTGTGCCACGGCTACTGGTAATGATGATATTTGTGTAATGGTACAGGAAGGTGTGTCAGGGTCTGCCATTGGTCAGCCAATTTACAATACACAGCTGTCAACCCCATCATTGCGCACAGTCATCCTGCCAGTACATCCTTTGTCACCACTGTCCCTAGGTGATGGACAGGATACAGTGGGCATAGACCAGGGTAATGTGGTACCTGTGGCACATGCATCCCCACACAGCAGCCATGGGCAGGGTCCTCCGATGGTACCACATAGACAGTTGCCCATGGGTTCTCGTGGGAGCATCCGTGGGCGTACTGCCTCTGGCCGACATGCCCAAAGAGGTCTGTCAACCTCAGCTATGTTTCGGACTGTCATGCAGGCACAGTCACGTATGGAAAGGCACACCAGACAGGGTCTGAGGGAGCTGAGAGCATGTCGCATAGCCATGACAGACAGTATGCGTGACATTGCGGATGCTATCCGTAACTTCACCGATGTCATAGACAGACGTTGTGGGGACATATTACAGCAGTTCCACAACCAGATGTCCATGAGCCAGGGCAATGGTGGGCGTTTGCGGCGTCGACGTGGCCGTATGCCGGCAGCAGCAGCAGCTGGCAGTCGGCGTGGACGACAACAGGTTCGCGCACGCCCCCATAGTGCCAGCAGCAGCCCCAGCAATGCTGGGTCTCTGCTGTCATCGGAACACCCCAGGAGACCACGTGCACGTGGCTCTGGACAGTCCCAACAGGGACTTGTGTCCAGTCAACACACTCCCGCTTCTGATGACAGTACCCAGTCTGGCTTAGTACTGGATATGGTCTGTAGCACCCCTGCCAGGCACAGGTACCGTGTCCGTGCACGCAGACACTGATCTGTATGGCCTGCCAGGTGCAGTCTGTGGCTGTCCACAAACCCCTGTATATGGCAGCCATGAGGTGGAACTGTGTGCGTGCATACACACATGCAAAATGTTAACACCTAGGGCGACCACATACACGCACACACTGCACCATCAGTGCCCCACCCTGTACTGCTGCCCCTCACCAACACACATACACACACATGTCAATTGGTGGTATCAGTGGCTGACTCAGGCATACCTAATCCACACCCTGTGCATATGATGACACTGTGCCACCTCCTGCAATCTCCAACATCATTGCGGGAACAGGTAAACACGTTGCTGATGCACAGGGTGACTACATAGAAGTGTATTACTAGTATCATGTTGGTAACAGTACAGTGTGCTGCTATGACTGTGTGTTTATCCCAGCATGCCTGCTGCAGTAACTGTATGAATGTCCTGAATTGTTATCTGCACCCATAGTACATACCAAAGTATAACAGCTGCACATAATTGCATGCCGGTGGTAAGGTTGTCAACAGATAGCCGCATACATGGGTAGCACAGGGGGAAAGCTAACACAAGTAGTGATATGCAATGGTGGACATGTACAGTAATGGTGTCAAGTTGCCCACAACGACTATGCCATGTGGATGTTCGTGCATGTAGATATGTGTGCAGTACCAATGTTATCCAAATCACAAATAACTATGACATAATATCAGTTCTACCATGGGCATCTGCGCTGTGTATTCCTGGGTACATGTTGATAGTGCCTACATATTTGCATTGTTACTTACTGTTATTGTTACCACTTCTTTGTTGTACAATGCACTACTTCCAGCCCTGTTTACTGTAGCTTTGTTTGCATGCATGTTCGCTGGGTTCCCAGGAACACTGCTTACACCTGCAATGCAGAGTTACAGTGCTTCTGTAGACTTCTAGTGACATCTGCATAGCGTACGATACATATGTCAACTTTACACATGACAGAACGTCACTGTCTGTCCTGTACGCATGTACGTTGCCTGTGACACATTGCACACGTCTTACCTGGCATTTACCCATGTGTGCAGTCATATATGTCAGTGCTATGAAACAGTAGCGGTACACCCACACATACACACCTTCAGTATGTTGTTCCCCATTGGCCCTATGTGTTGGTACTCACCATGGCAATCACACTACTAGGGTAGCATGTGCAAAGGTAACCTGTGAATCGCCTCTATGGTCCAGTTGTGGTTTATGTGAGTCATGTGTCAATGTCACAGCTGCCACATGTATGCAGTCAGCCATCACCCTTGGCCAGGAACGTACAACACATGTGTGGGATGCCACCACACAGCCAATCTGGGGACTGGGCTCTCTGAACCCAGTAATGCCATACCCTGTCAGGTGGCATGTCATATATACTACATCCTGGACAAACGTCAACCCCAATCCCTGCTGCTACTATTGATAATACCCCTGAAGATGTTCCTGATAGTTTTGACCAGTTCTTTACTGAGACATTCCAGGCCCTAGCTAGCCATCTACCTCCTAGCTCCCCTGGTCCTGAAAGTAGCACCCCTAGAAACCTACTTGCGTTCAGCTGCCAACCAGTCGCCACTTCACTTCTCCGTACCTTGAAACAGTGAAACCCACTACACTTTCTGCTGATCAACTCCCTGCCGAGTACCTATCAAAATCAGATGATGCTATTGCTTACCCCGTCTCAAAGGTAATCAAACGAACCATGGTAGAATCTAAATTTACCACCATCTGGAAAATGTCATATGTAATCCCACTTCACAAAGGAGGCAGCTCTACTGAATTCTCCAATTATAGGCCAATAGCTATACTCTCTCCACTTGCAAAGATTATGGAAACGTTAGTCATAGACAATTCATGCACCACCTAATCCAAAATCACATTATGGCAGACACTCAGCATGGCTTACGTCCTCATCACAGCACTACTTCAGGCCTCCTAGCGTTTACTAACACCATAAACCATACTTGCAACACTAATTATATATCCTCAGCCCTCTTTTTGGATCTTTACAAGGCATACGATATGGTTGATCACCAACTTGTACTCCACACCCTGCAAACACTGTCTAGATACTGGAGCCTTCCAATGGTTTCAATCCTACCTGCATGGTCGACAGCAGGCTGGCCTCTGGCAGAACAAACTCTCTAACCTTCTACCTAACACCCTCAGAGTACCACAAGGCTCTATACTAGGGCCCTTGCTGTTCTCTATCTTCATTAACGACCTTTATACTGTCATCCCAAAAGTCAGCCGTATCCAATATGCTGAAGTCTCTACTCTGATCTGCTCAGCCACATCTCCAGTAGAGTTATGGTCAGCTACCCAGACCACCTTTAATACAATAGAAAACTGGCTTTCTGAACATCGTCTGATCCTAAATCCCAAATAAACTAAACTGCTGTTATTTCACCAACACGTAGGTCTACCGCTTTCACCGTTACCATAACATCAACTGATGGCACAATAATCTCCCCTGACCCATCTACTAAACTATTAGGTGTCATCATAGACAATAATCTCAAATGTGACCTACATGTTAACCAAATTATCAAAGCCATCAATACAAAACTAGGGTCACTTTACAGAATTAAAGCCTTCCTAGCCCCTCCAGCTAAAGGTGCCATAGCTTGCTCACACCTTGTTTCAACCCTTCTGTATGCATCCCCTCTACTCTCGAATATGAACAAGACTGTCCTTAACAAACACTCAATTTGCTACAACCACATTGCCAGGTTTGCCACTGGGCTGCCTTTTAGGACACATCATTGAATCAATGTAAATCAGCTTGGTTGGCTTGCAATACCCAGCCTAATACAGTATAACCAACTGATTATGGCCTATAAAATCCTCTATAATCCAGACAATACTCCTGCACTTCAAATATTATCACCCCCTATAACAATCCTAGACCGCTTCGATCCTCTAACAAACTACTAATTCAGACTAGCAAGTTTAATAACACAGCCGGTGATTCTCTCTGCAAACTCTGTAAGTAGATCCTGGAACTCACTTCCAGCTGATATTACCCTACTATCCTCTTTAGGTCAATTTAACACTAGACTCATACAACATTTGTCACTTAACTGGCTATATCAATGTATCAAGCCTGGCTAACTCGAATGTGTAATATCTGTGAACCACTTTACTGTGTAATTTAATTTAATCCTGACTTGTGCTCAGGACTAACATTAACCTGTGGAACATGTTTAACTTGCTTACTTATGTAATCTCTGTAAATAATCTGTTTGTAATATGTAATGCTGGTATTATGTAATGCTGTATCTGCTACCCTCGTAGCTTGTCTCCACGGGCCTCCCCTGGAAATGGACATGCATCCAGTCGGACTATCTCGGTCAACAAATGTAGGATAAATAAATAAATAAATAAAATATATTACAGTGACTACAATACAAGTCAGATATTGACACGCACTGACAGCATGCTGAACACACTGGGGCATACGTGGGGACTCAGAATAGCATCCTGCCTGGGCATCACACACCTCCACAGCTGGCACACAGGCATATGTTCCGTCGGAACAGAGCACATGCCACACATGGCACGCACATCCCCTGTGCCACACACTCACAGCCTGTAGGGCTACACAACACACGTGCTACAGACGTGTCAGGTACCTGTCTTGTGTGCTGCACTGGGGTCCCGCTCAACAGGCTGTATCTGGTGAAGGTCACAGTGATATGCCTCAGGGGCACTATGGTCCACCACAGAACACATGCATACAGGTCAGTCAGAGGCATGGACACATATGACTCACTCATTGACCATGCCAGTATGGCTGCCTGAGACATACCTCCCTGGACTACATGATAGGGAACATAGAATGGATCTCTCAGCATGTGGCACAGGCCAGTATGAGCCTGATGTTGGTTGCCAACATACCCTCACCAGGTATTCTACCACTATATGTGGGAAGGGTGTTGTATGTCTACATTATGCTCAGTCTCCACTGTCATTCATAGGGTATCCACTGGCTGTCAACGTGTGCTTACATGCTAGGGAAGCCACAATGATGTGCAAGGGTCATCTTGCACGTGACACCTATGGCCCGATGTATAATGGCAAAGCTCCTTGGTGCACACATACTGCCTTATGCTACAGGACATGGTTTACATAGCCACCTCCGTGGGTATCACACAGGTTAGGACACTAACAGTGCTGCTACACAACAATAGCAGTGTACACCGGAATATGCATGCACCAGACACTGCCCTCAGCACGGTGAACTGCAATGTCTGTGCAGTACCAGATTCATGATTCATGGCTCACAGGTGTTACCCATCACTGACAGGTTATGCCCCATACCATGCCTGTCATCCCCTACACATGTAACACACATGGATAGGGGGTGGTATCCCAAGGTACCACAGATACACACACCTCCAGGTTGTTGGCACAGCACAAACCATCAGGGCCTAATCATGTGCAGCTAACAGTGTGTCGGACTGCCATCTGGTTCATAGCCTGGCACACACAACCCTCCCATACACAGGAAGACCACCTATCCTCCATAACAACACTGGCAATATGACAGTCTCAAGAACTGTGTTTATATGGCTGGACTGCATCCAGCCAAACATTGTGTGTGAGAATTACTGTAGCTACAACACACTAGTTGAAGGGTTCACAGCATGTGGTCACTGAATTGCAGTGGAATGACATGTTACCACTACCACAACAGGTGGAAACATGCAGCACCTGTACATCGACTACATGTACACTATATGGCCCAGACCAGATGTGTATCCCCTGCTGTAGGTATTTCACCATATACACCCACACTGTATAGAGACATACCACGTGTGGACCCTGCACAGTAAGACACAGTCATATTGGTATACATTGCAAATACCATTTATCCACTCGAGGCATGTATCAGACATGGTAACTAGTGCAGGTCACAGGTATTTATGTGTATGTGTCACACACATACATCATGTGTGCAATGCCATTGCTGGTTTAGGCAATGGCATGCATTGTTATGTACAAAGACCCATACAAGGTCATACTGTGTGACACAACCACATGTGGTAGTTGTGGGTTACCAAAACATACCTATCTGTACTCTGACAATGGTAATAGACACAGTAGCAGAGCGCACTATTGGCATTACTAGCCAACTAGCCCTGTTTGGCTGTGCTGATAGTGTGGTGACATCCCTTGTGTTTACTGGGGGAGTATGCAGCATCTGGTGTATTGTAGTATTTGCCAAAAGGATCTGTTCTCTCACACTTGCATTTACACACACCCTACTACCCCCCCCCCACACACACACACTTGCAGGACTCATTCCCCTACCTAACTAAGTCATGACACGTGAGAGAGAGACGCATTAGCAAAGCGCACTATTTGGTTTACTAGATAGTTCCTCTTCTCTGTCTGTACTTATAGGGTGCTAACAATATCAGTATTTTGAAAGGGTAATGTGCATCAGGTAGTGTGATCTGATTGCCAAGACTAACATGTTTTTCATACGGAAATGCACACACACAAACTCCCCACATCCAAACACACACACATGTCATTTACAGGTTTCAAACTACTACCTAACTACATTACGATACTTGAGACAGACGCATTAGCAAAGTGCGCTATTCGCATTACTGGGAGGCTTCCCTTCTCCTGCTGTACTTATAGGGTGCTGACATCATCTGTGTTTAGAAAGGGGAGTGTGCATCCTGTAGTGTGTTCTCCCAGTTGTCAAAAGGGACATTTCCCTCACACAAATTTGCACACACACCAACCCCACTCATCCAAACACACACACTTGCAGGATTCAAACCACTACCTAACTATGTTATGACACTCAAGACGGACACATTAGCAGAGCGCGCTATTCGCATTAATGGGAGGCTTCCCTTCTCCTGCTGTACTTATAGGGTGCTGACATCATCTGTGTTTAGAAAGGGGAGTGTGCATCCTGTAGTGTGTTCTCCCAGTTGCCAAAAGGGACATTCCCCTCACACAAATTTGCACACACACTAACACCCCTCATCCAAACACACACACTTGGAATTTGCAGGATTCAAACCACTACCTAACTATGTTATGACACTCGAGACGGACGCATTAGCAGAGCGCGCTATTCGCATTACTGGGAAGCTTCCCTTCTCCTGCTGTACTTATAGGGTGCTGACATCATCAGTGTTTAGAAAGGGGAATGTGCATCCTGTAGTGTGTTCTCCCAGTTGCCAAAAGGGACACTTTCCTCACACCAATTTGCACACACACTAACCCCCCTCATCCAAACACACACACTTGCCATTTGGAGGATTCAAACCACTACCTAATAATGTTATGACACTCGAGACAAACGCATTAGCGGAGTGCGCTATTCGCATTACTGGGAGGCTTCCCTTCTCCTGCTGTACTTATTGGGTGCTGACATCATCTGTGTTTAGAAAGGGGAGTGTGCATCCTGTAGTGTGTTCTCCCAGTTGCCAAAAGGGACATTTACCTCACACAAATTTGCACACACACCAACCCCCCTCATCCAAACACACACACTTGCAGGATTCAAACCACTACCTAACTATGTTATGACACTCAAGACGGACACATTAGCAGAGCGCGCTATTCGCATTAATGGGAGGCTTTCCTTCTCCTGCTGTACTTATAGGGTGCTGACATCATCTGTGTTTAGAAAGGGGAGTGTGCATCCTGTAGTGTGTTCTCCCAGTTGTCAAAAGGGACATTTCCCTCACACAAATTTGCACACACACCAACCCCCCTCATCCAAACACACACACTTGCCATTTGCAGGATTCAAACCACTACCTGACTATGTTATGATACTCGAAACGGACGCATTAGCAGAGCGCGCTATTCGCATTACTGGGAGGCTTCCCTTCTCCTCCTTTACTTATAGGGTGCTGACATCATCTGTGTTTAGAAAGGGGAGTGTGCATCCTGTAGTGTGTTCTCCCAGTTGCCAAAAGGGACATTTACCTCACACAAATTTGCACACACACCAACCCCCCTCATCCAAACACACACACTTGCAGGATTCAAACCACTACCTAACTATGTTATGACACTCAAGACGGACACATTAGCAGAGCGCGCTATTCGCATTACTGGGAGGCTTGCCTTCTCCTGCTGTACTTATAGGGTGCTGACATCATCTGTGTTTAGAAAGGGGAGTGTGCATCCTGTAGTGTGTTCTCCCAGTTGCCAAAAGGGCACTCCCCTCACACAAATTTGCACACACACACTAACCCCCTTCATCCAAACACACACACTTGTAATTTGCAGGATTCAAACCACTCCCTAACTATGTTATGACACTCGAGACGGACGCATTAGCAGAGCGAGCTATTCGCATTACTGGGAAGCTTCCCTTCTCCTGCTGTACTTATAGGGTGCTGACATCATCAGTGTTTAGAAAGGGGAATGTGCATCCTGTAGTGTGTTTTCCCAGTTGCCAAAAGGGACATTTCCTTCTCACAGCCTTTCAGACACACAAACCCCACTCACCCACACTGAGCATTTGCAGGATTCAAACCCCTACCTAACTATATTATGACACTTGAGGGAGACGAATTAGCAGAGCGCACTATCCAAATTATTGGGCATCTGTTCTGCACCTGTAGTATTTATAGGGTGCTGACATCTTTATTTCTACAGAGGTATGTAGATGTAGTACTACCTGTCAGGTGGGGGATAGCATATATATGCATTTGCAGCCACCTACGTCAGGGTCAGATATGCACATCGCACTGGCAGGTTATGTTCTATACTATGCTTTGGGACCACAGGACCTGTAACACACAACACAACCAGTCCAGAACACCACACCCACATCCAGGACACACACTTAGCTTCCCTGGGAACAGTGCCAGGATATGCAGGTATTCACATACACCATTCCAGTTGTTAACATCAGGTACAGGCATATTGTGTGTGAGGACTACTCAGGCCTCTATCACTTTACCCTATGGCCACTACAACTTGTGGGTCCATGTGCTATGGCAAAACCACACACCACAGCCACATGGGTGAATACATATTGCACCTGTCCATCTGCAACGTGGGTACTCACTGTTCCACACCAGAGGTAGACCACCATTGTTGATATCTGACCATACACACCTTTCCCTGGACATCCATATCTCATCTCCACCCCCAGGCAAGGTTGTCACTGCACACAAACTGTGTTTAGCACAAGCAGACTCTACACTTGTGTAGACTGGGGTGGATGACTTCAGAGGACCCATGCTGGAGGACTATACTGGCCACTCAGCATAATCCTTGACAATTGCATTCTATGAGCATGTGTACAGTTTGCATTGGTCATGCTATCCCACATATACCCATGACTGCTCCGCAACAAGAGACCTGTCAGCTGTACACCAGCCATATATGTGCCGTTCAACAGACATAGTGACCTAATACATTGCAGAGCTGTGGCCCACAGAGGGAGGACATCTGTGGACAGTTCCAGCACGGCACTTCATTCACACATACTCATTACAACACAGTGTTGACAGTGGAATCATCCAGAGAATGCAGATAGGGCTCCCCTCAGTCTGTTATTGACGGACACCTACTGTCAGAGATCCTCAGCAACCCTCTCACAGCACACACCGACAACATGGCTGTGGCTTAGCACATTCAATCCCTGAGACCTCCACGGTGCCCCTGCTTGACAGAGGCACATCTCACTAGCCTCACATGTTGCCTTCTGTGAACTACTTTACAGTGGCACAGTAGCCTACTATCCTGGGGATGCAGATGCCAAGCACACTCTGGCTGAGCTGTCAGTCCCTGGGGCAAGAAGCCTAGTATTGACCTCTACACCCATATGTTCAATTGTCGGATGCACATTATTTGTTGTGCTGTTCTACTGTTTGCAGGTCTTTATTGCCATGGCATTCCCTGTTCCTATGACCAACTTGTGTATCTGTGGAAGATGTTTGCATATGAGGGTGATCCACTATATCACTTATGTGTCTGTGGTCATTTACTGTGTGAACTGGGCTAATTGCTGTGTTGTGGTTGGTTCCTGGACTGACACGTACAAATACCAGATATGTGTGGCCAACTGCTAAATGGAGATATGGCCTAAGTGTGTGAGCATGCCCAGTTCAGCCTTTCCATGGCATGTTGTCTGACATATGCCTCATTTATCAAAGTGTGCGAGCATGCCCAGTGTGAGCTTTCCATATGTTGCACTCTGAAGTCCACCACATATTTGGGTGTGTGTGAACTTCGACAATATTGCACGTTTATGATTGTGTGTTGGGTGTCATGTTGTGTACTAACTGGCCAACTGCTTCGTGTCTGCCACAACAGGGATTATGCTGTGCCTGCAGGGATTGCATGGGATACTTTGCAGACAGTTCTCAACATACTTTCATAATGACGTAACACTGTAGTACCGTATAGTGTACTGGTTCGGTACTTTCACTGTGGTGGACAGTATCCTGAGCTTTAGTCCTATGACTGCTTGACATCTTCATAGTGAGACAAACAGACTGTGTAGGGGCCAGTTGTGCACATATGACCATGTTGCAATATGTTCAGATATGGACTACCTACACCAGGCTCGTCCAACATTGCTAGTGTATTCCACAACATGGGTGGACATTGGCAAACACTAGCAATGTTCCCTAGGCCATTTCTGATGCTAGTCACAGGGTGTGTTTGTCCTTCGACACACATTTTAACTGGAGTTTGCCATTACATATGTCATGGTTAGTATACTGTGCCTCCGTCTACCTCTGACATAACAGTGATACCCAGGGTAGCCTACCATCCCCCATACACTCATCAGGATGCCGCTTGAGGGGTGTCGATATGTGGCTCTCTGGCTGACCTGTACCAGGAGTTTACTGAAGTGTGGGGGTGCCTTCTGTGTTATGGATCATTCTGTACAGCTTGTCCTATGTATGTCAGTGCTGGGGTTCAGGTCTCTCATGTGCATAGCTCACTGCCATTCAGATTGTACAAGGTGCAACATGTTCATTCATTCCAGGTTGGACATGGCTTCATACATCAGGCACAGCTTTCCTGTAGCTGTGAAGGATGGCGGTGTGTGGGGCTGCGGTTTGTTTACTCAGGCAACACATGGCATCTGTTCATGCTCTTTGCTACCCCTGGTGGGGTACTGTTGTAGACTTTACAGTTGATGGAGGTGTCTGCTGCGGTATATCCCACAGGGGCTATTGTAGTCAGTTGTGACGCTGATGGAGGATGGCTGCAGAGCCACAGTGAGTTCCCCTTATCTACATCTGCCAACCTTCATGTTTGGGTGGGTATATGGTACATGTTTCTGCGAACACTACAGCCACATGTTTGTCCAGTGCAGGATATTTATCACCATTTGTACCCAGGTCTCACATTACATGTTAGGTACTTCATGGGTTAACACCTGTGTGGTAATTTGTGGGCACTTACTGTATATCCACGCTGGTTGTCTATACACAGTTTTGCAATTAGCTTGCTGACATGGCTATGGCTACACTTGTCTGTTTGTAGGTGGCCCTTTTGTGGGTTGCTTGTGTCAGCTGGGGGTCGGATATGGTGGGCTGTTTGTACTCCTCTGCATACATGCTCAGTCACAGTCCTTCCATGTTGGCCTATACCTATGGGACATGTATACAGAACGGGGGTGGGGGGGCCAAGACCAGGCCTTGTGGGATGCCACCCATATCCGCTCTGTAGTCTGACATGGATGCGGCATGTCTGACCATGTCAGTTCTGTCCTTGGTCTGATTTGCAACCCCTCTACTGACATAGGGGTGTATATTTAAGCTGGTGAACATATCCATACTGAACTCGTACGGTATTGTCTAGAAGCATGTGCACGGTCCAGCTACGCTGTGTGGACCACATAGCCCTCATCAATGACCTTAATGACTGCTTCAAATGGGTCAGACATGTTTAGGGGCCGGTTCTGCAGTTACAACAGCCACAGTGTGTAGGGTCCAGTATCAGTAGGTCCACAATAGCCTTCTGTCTGCGGTACATACTGATCCTTTCCATAGCTGTGCAGAACAAGCTTGTCAGGATCCTGGGGTGGTAGTTTGGAGTATCCATTCAGGCAACACCTTTGTTGTGATGGACCACTGTTGTTGTACACTGCTCTTTGGGTACATATCCTGTGGTAAGGCTGACATTGGGCAGTAGTGTGATTTGGCATTCCATTATTCTTGGGGTCCATGTTGGCCTCAGCACAGGACACCATCACATACCTTTGCTGCTGTGTGTTCTGCTTTGCAGATGATGGCTGTTACCTCAGCATCTGCAATGTCAGGGGACCATCTGCTGGGATAGGTATTTTGCACTCGGGGGGGGGGGGTGTTTGCACTACACCTGACAGGTTGTATGTTAGCAATATGTGTGTGTGTTTGGTATGTTGTTTGTAATATCTGTGTGATTCGCAGCATATCTGTGGATGCCCACCATGGTTCCTACCATCAGCTGGGTAAGCCTTGTGATTATCCTTAGTGTCCTGTACATTTTGTATCTTCATAGGTTCATGGGTTCATAGTAGGCTAGACACCCTAGGCCATTAGTAAGCCTAGCTAGAGTGTGTGTGTGTCTTTCGCCACCCCTTGCTATATTCAATTATGGCCATTTATGAGGTTCTTCACTGTGCCTCTGTCTGGTCGTGACACAGTGGGGACCCCCAGTATACATGTACGGTCATCCATCCACTTGGCAATATTCCTGTTGAGGGGTGTCAGTGAGGGGCTCTGCCTACCATGGATTGAGATCCTGTTTCTGGGTGTGGGGAGCCTATGGGTTATGTATCTGTCCCTCCAGCACATCTTATTTCATTATGTGTAGAGGTTGACATCTGTGACACTCACAGCTCCAATGGCTTTGATTTCCTGTGGTGTAGCATGTCCATTACTCCTGTGTTGGACATGGCCTTGTACAACAGACATAAAATGCCTCTGTGTAGGCAGTGTGTGACTGAAGTCAGCTGGGGTGTCTACAGTCAGGCAGCATATGACATATATTTCACACCCTTTATCCTGTTGGTGGGGTAACTATGAGGTCTTCCGAACCGCTGCAGGTGTCACGTACGGTACATCCCATATGAGTCATTGTACTAGATTATGGGTCTGATAAGGGAACAGTACAGCGGCACAGTGACCTTTGTTGATGTTGATGTGAATCCTTTCATGGTACGGTGTCCAGTATCAACAGTCTTCATAGCCACATTGGCATTGTGGGTGTCACATGACAGATTAATGTCGACCTGTGTCCCTAGGTCCCTGATTACTCCTTGCATACATAATGGTTTGACACCTATGTGGTACTTTGTGTGTACCTTGTCTGGTATTTGGTGGGACATTCATACTGTCCAGTGTCTTCAGATGTCTGGGTGGAGTTCTTGTGTGTGAGAGTGTGGTCTGTCGCATGCTACAGACTGTACAGCAGTTTTGACTACAGTTATGTGCACATGGGTGGTGTCCGCTGCTTTGTGCATTGTCAGTTACCTGGCAATATGGGTGTCTGTGCTGCATATGGATACTCCCCTCCTTTGATGTTTTGGTGCAGGTGTTGGGGCCATAACACATGATATGTGGTATAACCTAGTAGTGCTGGTGTGCTATCACTAGGCTTGCAGCAGGCTTCTGTCACTGGACAGACATCAATGTTCTCCATAATGGGAAGTGCCTCAGGGGCATGCATATTGCAGTTTACACATCTGGCATTGGTCAGCATTACCCTTATGTTTCCTACCACTTATGTTTTCTAGGGTGGTGGGTAGTCTTTTTGGCCTTGCCTACATACAGCTCTATGGAGGCGGCAAAGGCCTTATCCAGTATCCAGACGCACACGGGTAACAGCTGACAGCCATCCCTGTAACAGCAGCATGGCTTGTCATGCTTGACATCTCAAGCTGACACACATTAGACCCTCTTGGACTGACAGCTGTAACTGTGCCAGCTGTTAAACATGGGCATTCTGTGTTTGTACTATGGCATCATTCTTGGTGAGGGTTGGATGCTGCAAACAGCCAGTGTCATCCCGCCCTGGGGTACATACTCAGAGGGACCATCCATGTCTCTTTTGATGTTGACCAGGGAGGTACATCTCAGGTAATTCACACCAGCATGGACATTGAGTGCATCATATTTCTGCTTGCTTTGGGGTGACCTGCGTACTTGTGTTATGTGGCATTTTGTGGCAGCCTACAAGCAGCTTACTCTACCCTTTCCCTTGTTCAGTCTGGTGAGTGGGACAGCTGTGTGTCTGCCTATACAGACACCTATTATGACTGTATCAGGCATGTTGTTCCTCCTTCTGGCCTGTGACTGCTTGGCACACCAGCTTTGCGTACTATTTGTTGCATGTGCTATGTTTGAAGGTTGTGGTTGCTTGTGATCTACTTTGGAGGCTTCTGTTGGTGTGGTGCGTTTGTAATTAAGGCCTCTGGGAATGTTTGTCTGTGTTTATGTGTTTGGTTTACAGTTGTGGTAGGTCTATGTGGGACTGGGTTTGTGGTGTATGTGGTTACCTTCTCCTCCTGACTAGTGTTGACAGTACTGAGTTGTTGGAGCTCAACCTCTGGTTTGGATACATGGATGCATCTATCACATATATTTGTATTTATTGGGGGGTGTTGTGTTTGTCTGTGTACTTGGTACTGCCGTCACATTGCCTCTGGATTCACAGATTCTACTTGTTGTGGCTGGACTTAGTGGATTGTATGTGTGGACATATGTTGTTGCCATACTACTGGTCAGTGATTACTTCCCTTTTTATGTTTGCTCTATCATGTGGTAGCTTCCTCATTCTCTTGCATGGTTTGGTAATGGCTGGAGGCCAGTATGCCAGATGCCTGCATGTATGGCATTGTGTGCTGTTGTTATTTGTGATTGCATACTCCAAACATTCCTGGCTGTGTTCATGGAATGCCTGTATAACATGTTCTGTGGTGTGTCCCATATTCTGCACTTGCACAGGGCCTTTTGTGGATTCAACATCAGTTTTGAGGGCTGCAACCTATACTTTACACATGTTTTTCACTGTGGTATTCTGGCCAGGGACTGGGGTCAGGATGTGTATATCCAGTGTGATTACTCTATGGTCTGGTCTTACCAGTGAGGGGTACACTTCTCATCTTGCCATCCAGTACACATGTTGCTGATTATCACATCCAGTATGCTTACCCCTCTTGTGGGAGTAGTACATTGTTCCTGGGCATTTTGGTTTATGGAATCTGGGTAATTTTCTCCTACTGTGTTGGTGCTAGTACAGTGCTACTGGTGTATGTCTGGGTATTTTCAGTCAAGCAATATAATGTGGTTTGGGGGGCTTGATATATTCATGTATTCCGACATAGGCCAGGTGCTGTTCCTGGTATTAGGACAGTAGTCTGCAGCAGGCTATATACTGCGAGGCAGTTTTAGCCATTGGTATTTGACCATGGCTATTCCATGCTGCTTCTTGTTGTGGTACCAAGATGGGGGTGTGGTTATCCTTGCCATTTCTTGCTAGTCACCCTCCTTTTGTAGCTTGTTCCATGTTTTGCGGCTGTACAGCACAGTATGAGGTGTGACCTGGTAGTGTTAGGGTGCTGATGTGAGCCTTGCCCAGTTCTCTATTACAGGACTGGTATCTACATTCTCCATACTGTGTGCATTTACACAGCACACATCTTGCTGTTTATACATCTGTCATTGGGTAGCATTACATCTAGGATCCTATCCCTTGTAGAACCTGTGAAGGTGGGTTTGTGTTTTGAGACTTACCTATTCAGGGCATGCTGTGGGTACTGACAGCCTTTGCCGGTATCCATGGGGCATGGCATGATAGGTGCATGCCACCCCCAGCAGGTGATGCATCATGTCAAGCTCCGCATATCTTCCCAGCCTGAAACACATTGGCTCCCCTTTGACTGACTGCATTACTTCAGCCAGTTATTGCACTTTATCATCCCATCGTCATTTTGTGGCTTCATGCTTGGTGAAGGTGGATGTTAGTCAGGATGCTCAGGTGTGCATATAGTACATGGTGTTACATTACTTAACACATAGCATTCATGCCTCAGGTGGTGCTGCAGGGCTGCCTCTGTCGGATACGCATATTACACTTCCCTGTACATGTTTGTGAGCAGGTCATGTCATTTTAGGCATCCATGTTATTATTTGAGTGAGTCAGAGGGGGTATCATTCCCAGGGTTCCTACTGAGCCAGTGTATGTGCTATGCGTTGCCTCTTTGCCAAGGCCAGGGCATACTGGGCACGCCTCCTTCTGCCTACTGGGGCAGGCTCAGGTTGTTCCTCCTCTGAGTCACACTCTGCCTGTGATGGCCTTGGCAATGGTGGGGGGCTGTTTGGCCCGGCCCTATGCTGGTCCTGCTGCAGCTGTTTTCGCAAGATCAGATTAAGTAGCATAGCACATACCATGACAATTTGTGTACATGTAGTTGGTGTGTACTGCAAGGCTCCACCAGATGTGTCCAGACACCGGAACCGTGACTTGAGCAGCCCAAACACATGCTCTATTACATTACGTGTTTGTGCGTGTTCCTCATTATGGCGTTCCTGTTCAGGTGTGTGTGCGTTTCTGATGGGTGTCATCAGCCACGGCTCCAGTGCATAACCTGCATCCCCCACTAGGTGTCCGTGTGGGATGTCCCCATTGGCAAATGTCTGGTACAGCTGCGTCAAATGCCAGATGTGGGAATCGTGATAACTCCCAGGGCAGCCAGCACACACATTCATTATTACGCCCTGGGCATCACACATGACCTGGCAGTTGATGGAGGGGAAGCCCTTGCGGTTAATGTAGGCCCTACCCCGCTCACCGGCTGGTGCTTTGATGCGTGTGCGTGCAGTCTATTGCACCCAGTACCTCAGGGTATTCCGCTATTTGCTGGAAGAGACGCATATTGCTGGCCAATACCTCACGGGCATTGGGGAAATATACATGATCACCGACATGTGCTGACATGGCTTCCAGGAACTGGTGCAGTACCCTGGAGGCTGATGCCTGTGATATCCCCATCATATTGCCAGTTGGTCTCTGGAAGGTACCTGTTGCTAGTATTCTTAGGCCAACACATACCTTGGTTTCCACTTGGATGGGTTCCCCTCTGTTGGCTCTGTGTGTGAGGCGTGGCCTGCACAGCTCAACAATTTGCTGCAGGAGCTCTCTGTCCACTCTATAGCACTCTACTATCTCCAGCTCATGTAACCCGTGGTAGGTGACCCTGGGCCTGTACACTCTTCTCCGTCTCCTCACTGTGGGTTGTCTGGCACCATCTGCATTGTCACCACCCTCAGCAAGTCGCCTATGTCTCATTATGACAGCTATGGCAGCCCTTAACATTTCTGCTCTGAGTTCAGCTTTTTCAGTTTTCACTTCTATTAGCTTACTCCTGTCTTGCAGTGTCTCTTAAGGGAAACATCCTGCACTACTGTTTGCAGAGTTTTAAGTGCTGGGCTGGGCTACTATTCTGCCTGTGTAATTGCCTGCTTCTAATTGTTTTCACCTGCTAGCTTCAGCAGTTATCCCTGCTAGCTTCCTATTAATTCTGTTGCTTCCTTTTTCCTCTCTGTTTCCTCAGGGGGGAGCAACGTGCATACTATCTGAAACACGCTCACAGTGGCTTACATGTGCGCACACGTGCTTACACGGTTCAGAATCTACTTATTCGGGTTATAACGCGCGTACACCCGTGCAAACACTGTTACACGTCTGCCAACAGCCTCCAACATACTCAGCCTGCCTTACACACGCGCACACCCACGCAAACAGTGTTAAACATCTCCCAACACGCTCCCACATGCTCAGACTGCCTTACACGTGCGCACACTGTCCTACTCGCGCTTCATGGCGCGCACACGTGCGCATGCACACCCAGCAAGAAACTTTGGTGTAAGTAACAGTGTACACCTTCCATTTCTTGACTTTCCATGACTTATCTAGTGGCACACCTCTTTCCATGATCTGTGCCTGTTATCTGTCATGTTACACTGGCCTCCAATGAACTGCATTTCTTTCTACCATTCCCCCTGTGATGTCACCTATCTCCTACTCTATTCCTCCCGCTTATGTATCTCTTACACTACTCAGACTGTGCTCATTTGCTATGTGACTGTGAGATTCAGTATCCAAACCCTCATTTACATGAGATTGCCTACTAATGCTTAGTTACATGTCTTAGACTCAGCTTCCCCCCTTAGCAACCACTGCACAGTGGCCATGTTGGTTTTGGTCTGCTGGTCCCTGCATTGTCATTCCATGTATTGCATGAAACCCACATTTGTGGGTTTATAACCTTTTTTTTTATGTTTTCATACAGCGCAGCCCGTTTGCGTGGGGCTGCGCTGGGTTTAAACATCGGTGATCGCCGAAAAAAATATATATAATTTTATTATTTTGGCATCGGGTTGTATTGCCAATGGCCACATATTTGGCCATTGGCATGCTGCCCGAGTCATATGCAACCTTTTTTTGGAGCTGACATGGCTCCATTGTGGAATTTGATGAAATGTACTCAGTTGTCAACTGAGTACATTTCTGCAGCTAAAACGTCTCCTACACGGACTGGTTTCTGCTTCGTGGATCGCTAATATACCTCATTTGCATACCTTTCAGATGCAAGTGAGGTATTTAGCATATCAACGCCCAGTCCGTGTAAGAGACGTTTTAGCTGGTCTCTTACACGGAGCTTAGGGCTGTTCCTGGATCGTGAGGCTTGCATGGAGTGTTGCACGTCTCTTACACTCCGTGCAAGCCTTCGTGAATCCTGCCCTCTGTCTGTGTGTAAAGTAGATTTAGCATTTCAATGATGTTACTCCCACTGGTAAAACCCTGCCTGTGGTGTGAGTAGAGGTGCTCTCCTCACTCCTGGGCAGCTTTTCATGACATATGCTGAAAGCACTATATAATACCAAAATTGCTCTTGATTCCCTTCACATCCCTTTTGTATGCTTTATTGTTACAATGTCCATTCTTCAAATATATATATATATATATATATATATATATATATATATATATATATTTTTTTTTTTTTTCATGTATGTAGATATATATCTATATACACATATATGTGTCTGTGTGTGATATGTGCTATAGTCGATCTTGAATCATGAATGCCTTTTCATTAGGCGGATGCCCTAACCACTACACTATTGGTGTTCTGTTTCATTTATATGTATACCCATGGTTCATAGTTACCCGAACACATGCCTCATCACTTCACTTACACAACAGGCATCCATTTTCTTGTTGGGAAAACCACACTACTACACTTGCGCCATTCCCTATTCCCTTCTGCTCTGGACCCATGCCGTATGTTGACTCACTCCGAGGATACTCAGACCTCCAAAGCCTATTGTCTTGGCACATATGTGTGTTTGATTGTCAGGGTGTTCATGTGGTCATCCGGGTTTAGGCTTGTCCGACTGTGGACCGGGACTGCCCTGTACCTAGCTGAAAGTCAGACTTAGCACGGGGACATCGTTAGTTCCACTTTTTGCGTCCTACCTGTGGTTGGGGATGCAGAGGTCTGCTCATCTCTGGCCATCCTGATATATAACAGCACTAAATATTATGGGGGTTTCGGCTGCTGTTTCCCTTCACATTTGTTATGACTGCTATATTGTGACCATGTTCATTCTTCATATATACATATGTATATATATATATATCGGTCTGTACATACACATGCATATACACCTACATGCTTATTTACATTTCCCATACCGTTGAATCACCGCCACTTACCGTCGCGCATACACGCTTGCATACCAGCTTATGTCTAGGGTTGCCACCTTTTCAAATGGCCAACGTGGGGCATTTTCGGGACACATATCAGATTTTATAGCCTGACACATACCCACGGTCAGTACAAAGGTTAGAACTTTACTTATTTGCCCAAATGAAAGCTTATTCTTGTAGCAGTTTAGTTGATTATTCTGTTTCTTGTAACATTTAAGTATTTTACATACAGAAATAACTGTTTTTTGCAACTGTTACATGAAATATGGGACATAAGTATTTCCTACAATCACATGACATTTGCCATTGTATTATTTTTGGTCAGGACACAACTGCCCAAAAAGGGACTGTCCCTCGCAAAGTGGAACAGGTGGTAACCCTTACGCCTGCTTTAAAGCACCTTAATCACCCTATATTCGACTGCCACTATGCGAATGTGTAAGATATATATTCCCGATAATGCATGTGGGGAGACGTGCATCACTGTCAGGTGTTTAATCCTGGGTCGTAGGTTCTGCAGGACCAACTGGAGGCTGACCAGTCTTGTGGACAACTACTGCTCATACAACTTGTGTCCGGATGTCTACAAGACTGGACATCGTGTCGTGACACCAAGTCTAATGTTTAGAACAGATACATATCCCACGAGGGATATCCAAAAATTGTGGGGACAGATGACCTCGATTCCTTTGGCTTTATGAAAATAAGGTAGGGTTATACATGCAAGGGATACATAATTTGCAATCCTGAGACTGCCTAGGGTGAGACTGCCTATTAGATATGAGTAGGGGTCACTATGTGCAGATATGGCTGTGCCTATCTAACAGCCCGAGTATGGGTGGTTTGGTGGACATTCAGGAAGGGGGGGGTGGTGTGTATTCAATTATGTATCCAGGTGTGTTGGGGTTGGACGGCTCAGTTCAGGCCAGACCATTATGTGGGTATGTGCCAGTAGCGTTTCTGTACATGTATCGCACTTTTTAATGTTCATATGTTTGTGGGATTGTGTTCTACAGTATGGTCTGTCAGGCTGTATTGTGGATGTGAATATTTGTTCTTTGGTTATCTTTCTGATTCACCCACTGCTCCCTCGTACACCTCCAATTCACCTATTGTGCATCCAACGCAATCTCCCCTTGCCAAATTATTACATTACCCGTCACCCCCTCACCCCATATTCCACAGACACCATCCATCCCTTCTCTGGTTGATGGCCCATGGCACAGTCAACAGAACACATTGCGTGCACTACATATCTCTGATACCAATATGGTTGTGAGGACTACCCTAGCATTTCTGATCATCCACATGCTGTACTTCACGCACATATGTACACGCAAATACTTAAATGACATTGTAGGTAGACCCGGGTAATACCCATTCGTTTTTGGGCCATCCTGACAAGGACAACTTGGACTTCGAATGGGCATATATTGGGCAAATGCTCTGACCATTGGTAGGGTTGCTACCTTTTCATATGACCAGGATGGGACATTTTCGGGACACACATCAGAGTTTACAGGCCAACACATACCCACAGTCAGAACAAAGGATAGTACTTTAGTTTTATGCCTAAATATAAGTGTTTATTGTTGTAGCGGTTTAGTTGCTTATTCTGTTTCGTTTACTTGCTTATTCTGTTTCTTGTAACATTTAGGTATTTTATATACGGAAATAAGTATTGTATGGGACTATTACATAAAATATGGGACATAATTATGTCCTACAATCGCAGGACATTTGACATTTATAATGGTTTTGGTATGGACACAACTGCCTAGAGGGGGACTGTCCCTTACAATGTGGGACAGGTGGTAACCATAAGGGCTAGGCTTAGCGACTGGGGGTGTGCTAACATGATGCGTTTCACTTCCACTTGGTATAACTATCGACACTACAATGGAATACAGACACGGGGTTTTAGATATCATTTGTTCGAGGGACGGGGACTCAATATTCAGCTACATGCCTTTGTGTTTACTTTTTATTTTGGTGTTCGCAAAACTGTCTTGTATTCTTTGCATACATTTCAGTATCCACGGACACTGTCAGGAGTGATTACTATTAGAGGCAGGCTGTACTAGTCAGCATTTTAGGTTGCATGTATGCAACAGACATGTTCACACCTCCGTGCAGCGCTTGCACACGCCCCCTGCACTCGCGCACATTTCCTATGCATGTGGCCGTTACAGCAGCGCACCTTCATTAATATGCATGTGGTGCTGCTGCGCCATCTCTACGCTGCACAGTCAGTGTAAGGCTAATGCCGTCCTTGCACTGAGCTTCATGAATCCCGGGGATAGTCAAAAGCCAATTTTCAAGAATGAGTAGACTCACAGATGACCCAGACTATTTTAATGCTGAATGTGAAACAATGAAGGTTAAATTTTATGAAAGGGGATACCCCAAAATTAATGGCAGACAATTTAATGGGTGATGTTAAAAACAAAAGAAGTTTGGGGTATAAGTTTAATAATGAGGTTGAAAATGACAGAAAAGAAAAAAAAAAGAGTCTAAAGAAATTTAGGATTTTTCATTGGTTTGTTTATTACAAAATTCAGTGGATGAAAAAAGCATAAAAAAAGTAGTGAAAGGAAACTGGAGCTTCCACTTGAATTTTTCAGAATTAAAAAAATATTATAGGAAAAATTCCACTTTTTGTTTTCAAAAGAGGTAAAAATCTAAAGGAACATTTTCATAAAAATAGTTTTTGTAATAGAAGTTCTAAAGGGTCAACAAAAGAGATGTATAAATGTTTCATATGATAGAGGGGGGTAAAATCTAGTTAGCAGCAAGGCATTCTGAAATAAAATTATTTAACAAATACACTTGTAAGTCAAAATTTGTAGTGTAGATTGTTCTTTGTGGGCTTTGTTCTACCTTCTTAGGTTCATAAGTTCATACTAGGCTATCTGCCCTAGGGCATTTATAAGCCTAGCCAGAGTGTGTTTGGCTTTCGCCACCCATTTTAAATTAATTTTGCTATGCCTTTTTTTGAGGTTGGTATACTGTGCCTCTGTCTAACAGTGACACAGAAGTGATAGCCGGGGTAAACCTACGATCTCCCATCCACTCATCAAGATTCCTCTTGAAGAGAGTCAATGTGGGACTCTACCTAACCTGGACTGGGATTTTATTCCAGAGTGAAGGGAGCCTCTGGGTTATGAATCTGTCCCTCCAGCATGTCCTATTTATTTCAGTGCTGAGGTTCAAGTCTCTTGAGCGCGTAGCTCGATGGGATTTGGATTTTCTGAGGTGCAGCATGTCCATTAATTCCGGGTTGGACATGGCTTTATACGTCAGGCACAGATCGCCTCTGAGCAGGCGGTATGCCACTGAGTAGAGCTGGAGTTTCTTTAACCGGGCAGCATATAGGTATATAGGTAGGACAGTAAGAGGGTTCCATATGAGGGTATATGAATATTTGGGTGCTGTTGGAAAAATGGATTTAAGCAATGCTTTGCCAAAAGATGTTTTATAGTCTCATAATATTGGCAAAAAAGTTCATTAGATCAGGTGTATAATTATGATGAGAGATTGAATGCCGAAGATGAACTGGACTAGAAGGAATACTGTTAGCAAGTAAGACTGAATGTTTGCAGTTTTCCTGGCATTAGTAACAAGAGGGAATTATAAAACAGTGCTGAAAAGGAAAGGGTTAATTCACTGAGATGTAACTCATGTGACTAATGAAAGGTTATTTAAATGTTTTTAACTTTGGGAAAGGTTTCTGATGAAGTTCTATGTGTAGAATGAAATTGCTTACCATACCAGTATTAAAAGTTTTTTAGTTGTTTGTGTTTTTATTATGTTGATGTTCATTTATGGGTACCAGCTTATTGCATTTCGAAGTGTGGAAAGGAGGTGTATAGGAAAGCTGAAAAAAGGGGAAAGAGCAGTCAAGGGAAACACCGTACAATGACATGAAGGGGAGAGAGTAGTCAAGGAAAACACAGTACAATGACATAATTAGGCTGTGCTAGAAATTTTATTTATTTATTTTTTACTATTTGCATTTGCTTACCTGGAAAGTCCAACTGGGAATAGAACTCCTTTTAAGCAGAGATGGGGGAGATAAGCTCCAGCATTAAACAGCACATGATATAAAGTCACAAAAACAGAAACATAAAATAATACATGAAAGTGAATCATAAAACAAGTACATAAATTGGTGCCTCATTGATGGTAACTTGTACATGTCAATTGTATTTATGAAGTATCCACCAAGCACAAATAAATCGATGCTCAAAGGAAAAATGCTTTAATAAGCACTGTAAAAAACACTCCAATACAAAGACCGGGTCTAGAAATACAAAAGCATTGTATTGTATTTCTAGACCCGGTCTTTGTATTGGAGTGTTTTTTACAGTGCTTATTAAAGCATTTTTCCTTTGAGCATCGATTTATTTGTGCTTGGTGGATACTTCATTCTACTTTTCTCAGTTTATTTGGCTGTTTGGCTCACTATTTTTTATCAATTGTATTTACTTATTAAGCAAAAAAGAACAATACAAAAGGGTAGCAGTACAATATAAAGATGACACCATTTTCTAAAAACTGATGGACATGTTGAAAGAATGAGTACTAGTAAGAATATTTTAAGTGAGTATAGTTTATTCCGGAAAATGTATATGTAGAAGAGTGGTGCATCTTTCGTTTTAATTATTTATTTATTTATTTTGGGGGGTGGTGATTGACCTATTTTTTCTCAAAAATATATAAGGAAAGGTGGTGAACAATAAAATGTATTGAGGAGGGGTTTATAAGCAGAGAAGAGATAAGGATACTGGCAGATAACATAAATAGATAGAAAGAAACGGGCAGTCATGCAAAAGGTTAGGCTCACAAATGGAAAGGAAGACAGACAGGCACTGGATGGACAGGGCCAGGATCCACCAGATCATGCATGCACTCAGGTCATTAAATCACAAGTACCAGAATAACTCAGTCACATTCCAAGTTGGAGTAAATGACCTGAGATGCATCTCTCTAGAATATATGAAGACGGACATGATGGAGCTTTCAGATTATGTGTCCCAGGCAGGTATGAGAATAATATTGAGCAGCATTATACATTCTACAAGGATGATGCCACAATACAAACAAAAAATACTTTATTGTAGTAATTGGCTTAGTTTTGGTGTCCACATGCCTACAAGATGCACCAACTTCATTGACTAATTTTCTCCAAAATGGGAGAAAGTTGCACCCATACTCTCACTGGTCAGGTTGGACCATAAAGCTGTCTCCTTAAAAATAAAATCTGAGACACCAGGTAACCCTGGAACTTTTAGGAGTCATTTAAAGACAAACTTTCTAATTTTAACTGACAACATGGCAAAATTTCAAGCCCCACAAAGCCCAGAGTACACCTCTACTTACAGGGAGTTGTTCACAAAAAAAAACTTCTTTACAGTAGTGTATACAATTGCATAGAGGCAGTGCTACCTAATGAAAATAAACAAAGGGCAAACTCAAAAAACAAGCCACCTGACAGAATCCTAACATGAATAGGTTGCATGGCAAAATAAGAAAATTGAGGCCAAAAATAGGATGTGCAATGCCCAGCAAGGTAAGCATTCCCTCATCAATCTAAATAAACAACTCAGGGGACACGTTATGTCTACCAAAGCCAAATTTGAGGTGAAAGTAATCTCTCATGTTAAGGACAGCCACATGGTTCGGCTGTATCTAAAACCTCAAAGTCAATACACAACAATGTGCTGCACTATTTACAAATAGAGCCAGCTATACTGACTCAGAGGATATAGCAAATCTACTGGCCAACAATTTGAGCTCTAATTTTACCCAGCATTCTCTCCAAGACTCCTCTCAAGATATACCCCCAATCATAACTCCTCCAATTATCACTCGGGAACAGGTCCTAAATGCACTCTCCAAGGCCAAACACACTGCATCAATGTGACTTGATAATATGCCATGATGCCTCCTTAATAGCATGAAACATGACTTATTGTGCCCACTAGAAGCACTATTCAATAGTAGCCTCCAAGGAGGATTCATGCCAAGTGAGTGTAGGACTGCAGCTGTTATGCCTCAGCACAAAGGTAGGCTATCCATGGACCCGGGAAACTACTGATCCATAAGCTTGACTAGTCTCTTATGTATGACCATGGAAAGAATAATCACTGACATGATAAAAAGCAACATAGGAAACCTTCAGACATTGCATCCAACCTAGTTTGGTTTCATCATGGCAAGTCATGCCTACACAGCCTGGTGGACTTCAGGAAGTTCACCAAATCAAAGGATGAGGGCAAAATAGTACATACTGCCTACCTCAACCTGGCCAAAGCATTCAGTGCAATTCCCCACTTGGGCATCGTAGACAAGCTCACACAATTAGGTATAAACCCCTGTGCCACCCAGCCAGCTCACAGATAGAACACAATAATTTAAGATAGGTGACTATACCTCCACAAAAAGGCCATTCTCTAGCAGAGTACCCCAGAGCTCAGTGCTGGGGCTGCTCTTTTTTGACATCCACTTCTTTGAAGTCAAGGCCAATATCAAAGGCATCTTGTTGGCCAAGTTCACAAATGATTAAAAGCTACACACAGTCAGAGAATCCTCCAATGATACTAACATCTTTCAAGAAGTCCTGACCCAGACTAATAAATGGTGCCAGAGATATGATCTGAAACTCAGTTCAAAAAATGCATAATGGTATCTTTTGGGAAGATGACTACTCCTGGAAATTACTTCACTGTTTATACACCCCTAAGAGATGACCCTGTGGTCAAGGATTTTGGAAAACAAATAGATAGTGGCTTGGCCTTAGACCATCATGTGTCCACTGCAGTAAGGAAATCATTCTACAGTATGGAACTTATAACAATGGTATGGCATCTAAGTCCAAGTATATCATTGTCCCATTGTACTTGGCCCTCATTAGACCAACCACAGAGTACAATGCCTCCTTCAGTATGCACCTGATAAGGCATATGCAGATATGTATCTCAGAGACTACCCCTTCTCTGGAACAGGCTTCCCATCCATGTGAAGCAGAGTTCCTCCATGCACATATTCAACTTCAACTTGGATCAGTGGATGGGAAGTCATAGATTTATCTGTGGTCTACCACCTATGTACCTAAGAGAAAAAAGAAACTTGTAAATGCTCAGTCACTCATACTGAAGCTAAACCCTCTATAAAATGAGTGATAGCAAAACCTGTCAAACACATTTAGGAAACATGTTTAGGCATACAAATGCCCTTTGGGATCATTAGCCTAGTAATCACCTATGAGTCTGTAAAATGGTGATAGCAGATGAACTGTGGAGACACACTAGGGGTGATTTTGACACAAAAGGGTGGGTGCACAGATGATATGGGATGAGGGCACAGGTAGGGTTACCATATTTTCTTATACAAAAAAGAGGACGAAAAAATATGTGCTGGTATTATACCAGCACATATTTTTTCATCCTCTTAGGGTTGCCAGATTCTTGACTGGCCGGGTCAGGACAAAAGGTCTTTCACACTAAGTGAAGACCAAAAAAAAAAAAGGTCTTTAGTCTTTAATGCAGAACATCACAGTTCTGCATTAAAGACAAGTAGCTCCGTGTTTGCCGATTTTTTTTTATGCCGGTATACAAGCCAATCAAAAACTTGCACAGTGGACCCTCTTTTGTTCAATACGGAACATCAAGCAGTTCTGCATTGAACAGAGCTCCGTTTTTCAATTTTTTTGATTGGCTCGTATACCAGTATACGAGCCAATCAAAAACTCGCACAGCAGACCCTCTTCTGTTCAATGCGGAACATCAAGCAGTTCCGTATTGAACAGAGCTCCGTTTTTCGATTTTTTTTTATTAGCTCGTATACCGGTATATGAGGCAATCAAAAAAAAAAACAAAGCAGAGGAAAGAGGAAATAGGGACGTCTGGTTTTTGAAAATTCTATGATTTGTCCAGGTTTTTGAAAAACCTGGACAAATCACAGAATTTTCAAAAACCGCCCGGACAGGAGCCCAAAAAGAGGATGTGTCTGGGGAAACCTGGACATATGGTAACCCTAGGCACAGGGCTACTACAACTCTCTTCACAGCCCACAATCCTTTTTTGAGCCATGACCGCAAAAGCCTGGGGGGGTAGACTGTGAGATTGAGGCATTGCTCTCCACTAACATTGTGGCTGGAGCCTGCTGAAAAAAAATGTGTTTTGCACTCACTGCAGGAGACAGTCATATGGGTCTGACTACCTCTAAACAGCCCTCTTGACTGCAGCCTTCACCACAGGCTGCAGCTGGGGCTGCTTGTGGTAGTGATTGCTACTGGGCTGCTTGTAGGAGAGGAGCCACCATTCATCCCTGGCAAAGCAGACTGATGACATGCTGGATGGGGGTTCTGTCTCTGCCTGGAGTAGATGATGACAGCCAAGGTGCCCTGGTCTCTTCTGGATCTGCAGAGAGAGACAAAAAAGAGAAAACAAGAAAAAATAATTAGCAAAATTCAGTGTTTGGTAAATTATGTTTTATTAAAAACAACATTGTCTTTGGTAGAAGAAAGCTATTGGATCAGAGGATCAGCCATGACAGTCTCTTGTGATAGAAGTAGTGGTTAGATCCATCTCTTCATGTGTTGTAAAACAAAAAGGCAAACACAGAAAGGGCCTTATAAGCAATATACTGTATTAAAAGCAATAATTTCATAATACATTTATCATATTTGTTGGGACAGCTGCAATCATGCTAGGATAGTTATTTATATTTGCTAAATGTAAAGAAAGTTTAAACTATCACAGTATGCCCTCATCCCACACCTAATGGCAAGTATACCATTTAGTACAGTAAAGAATAACATCCTGTTGAAATGGTCTGTCTTTGCCCTCCAAGTTAATATTCTTTAGTGAGTTGTTCACTGTCTGCAGTACCTGCATGAAATGATACTACATAGATAAATTTGTAAAAAGCTGAATAATTTTCAGTAAGCTGATAACCTTTTAAACTAAAAAAAAAAATTAAGAATAAAGTACATATAACTAAATGAAATGTATTTTATGTTGATAGTTGTTCCTGTTTACAGAGTTTAATTTGCTGAACACTTTAAATGGACAGACTGCACAGCTGGCCTTAATTCAGCAGCAATAACTCATAACTGTGGCATCTTTAAAACATTTTATTACTGCAGCAGTACTGAATAAATACTGAATTGCTCTGGTCACTACTCCTGCATTTCTGCCGCCTACTAGACAAGCTGACAGTGATGCAGGACATTGTACCAGTGATGACACTGCTGTCCAGTATGGGGGAATACCTGTTAGTTCCTACAATTCATCGGCAAGGTTAAGTCCAAACACTGATTCTACTGCAGCACAACAGACTGATGCTGACAGCCAGATGGCTATCAGTAATGATGTTATTACTCTCATATTAATGACAAAGTCTGAGGACAGTGTTTCCCAGTCATAAAGTGTACTGGCATGGCCCCTCCCCCCCATCCACAAGAAGGGTAAATACCTCCTGAACTGATGAAGTAGACTCATATATACTTTATCATGGACAAAGGCCTTTATCAGAAAGGTTAAATCCCCATTTTAGCTTAACAGCTGTTTCTGGTGCACAAGGTGAACCTCTTGAGGAGGGACATGACAGTGTCGGAGGTTCAATTACCCACTGTGCATCCTGTCCATAGGGTTGCCAGGCAAAGACTTCAATCACAGTTGGCTCCAGAGACTTGTCAATAAATGAAATTGTGCAGACATGGACTACTGCCATTGAGAGTCAGGTGGAATTGGTTAGAGTGCTGCAGCATATATATGAAGAAATTTATCAGTACGGAATGGCAGAGGCTAAGGAAAATGTTATGGTGGCCATCATATAAAGTGTGGTTGCCCACATGCCATCCAAGTCACTTCTATCTGCACACCACTAAAGTCTTACTAGACACAAATTGATGACAGTGGTTGATGTGCCAAAGAGCAATATGCATGCATGGTGGCAATATGGGCCACTTGCTACAGGTGTCACTTTCAATGGCATCAGCAATACCTAGCATGTCTTGCCATTGTATTAGCTCAGAATCAACTCATGTAGCAGCACTTATTCCTGATCTCTAGAACATTTCAAGTGCTATCATTAGGGGACATTGTGCATCACACAACACCAATGGGAGAGGCACCCGCGGTTTCATATATTCTGATGCATACTTCTCCCAGTCCCAACTTTACACACTTGCAGGAGAAACTACACTAACCAGCAACATGTCTGAAGCAAACATAACCAAATGCTTAAATAGGTAAATAACTCAGGCAAGCGTCGACAGAGTGAGAAATAACATCCAATGTGTAGAAAATCCAAGCAATCCAGTCTTCTGAAACAGATAAATCAGTTTATTGCACAGATGAACCACGATAAGCGCTTTCACTAACTAGTAGCTTCTTCAGATCACAAACAGGAAGCACAATAGCCATGTGCTTTAAATATCTGCATGTTAATTAATCGACCAACTTTTAAAGCAGAAGCGCCACAAAACAAAACTTAAAAACTAAATATATAAACATAATATCATTGACAGCTAAAGTAGACAATAGTGTATACATATTCTATTGAAAATTAAAAATTAAAAATTAAAATAACTTCATTCCATAAAGAATGTAAAAACATATTATAAGCAGCATACTATCAAGTATAAAGGTATATGCAGCCTAATACATAAATGCATGTGATAGTCATATTAAATAAAACCTTAATACATGCAAGTAATAATGCAAGGCAACTTATAAACTAAGCAAGGTAGATACCATCAGAAACATGATAGCTAACAATAAAAAATAGTCATATGCAGATCGAGAGAACTATTATCAAACAAAGTGATACTTGTTATAGTAAAGTCAGTACATGAATGTATATCTGCATCTGTATAAAAGATGTATATAAGTGTAGTGTCTAAATAAATATATATATCTAGATGTAAAATATGAGTGCATATGTACAAGAATAAATAAATAAATAAATAAATAAATAAATAAATAAATAGATAGAAGAATAAATTATCTGGAAGTATGGAGCTAAAAACCTTGACGAAACTGCAATGTGAAATAAATAGGTTACCCAGAAAAAATGTATATGTGCAAGTATCAAAATACATTAAAATCTAAAATCTAAAAAATATCAGAACTTAGTATGCCTACGCTTCTTTAAATGTGGTCTGATAGATGCCCTTTCATTTAAACCATGACCTCTATCAGCTCTCAGCAAAATTATCCACCTACTTTCTTTGTCTTCAGTATGATTCATAATATCACCTCCTCTTACATTAACATTCATTTTCTCCAGCACCCTAAACATAAACTTGTGTTCAGGACTTGTTTGTGTCACATGCTTGGCTAGTGCATTCTGCAGATTACCTTTCCTTATATTATAACAGTGTTCCCTTATTCTATCTCTTAGTACCCTATTTGTTTTACCAACATAGAAACATGAACACAGTTCACATACAGCAAGATATATGACATCAGGTGTCATACAGTTGGCATTAACTCGGGTGTATATTTCCCTCTGTGTATCCGGATGTACAAATACTATACTAGAATCTATTAAGGAACAAAAATTGCATTGTCCACAAGGTGTTGTACCATAACTAAAGCTCGGGTATATACCCTTGTTTGGTGGATAGCAAAGCAGTCTTTTAAGATTCTTCTTATTCCTGTAGGTAAAAGATGGAGAATCACCTACAATCTTTGTCAGTATGTCATCAGTATGTAGTATGTTCCAATTTTTGGAGATAATCTCTCTGATCTGTTTATTATCTGCTGTATATGAAGTCAGAAACCTAACTTTTGCATTAGTGACTTCTTTGACATTATTCATTACTAAAGGCTTAGGCCCAAAATATGGGGTACCTAATGTTGAACGTAGACTTAAAGCATTATCAAATTGTAAATCTACCTCCGTAGAATGATAGCCCCTCTCAGCAAACTTCTCTCCTAAATCATATAAGTCTGCCATAAAGCCTTTGTCATTGGAATTCAATCTAGACATTCGTAGGGTCTGTCCTTTCACTATGTTACTAAAAACATACTTAGAATGCATACTAGTTCTGAATAATAAAGTATTCCTATAACAGGGTTTCCTAAAAATTCCAGTGTTAAACATTCCACATTCAAGTTTTTCGATATATAGGTCTAAAAATTCTATTTTCAATAATGAGTATTTCATTGTAAATTTTAGACGGTGTAATATTATTCAAAACCATATTGAAACCAAGCAGTTCTTCTGTATTACCATCCCATAAAATAAACACGTCATCCACAAAATGTCTATAGAATCTTACATGTTTCTTAAACATATATTCTTTAAATAGAAACTGTTCTTCCCAGTAGGCTAGGAACATGTTGGCGTAGCTATTGGCACAAGGAGTGCCCATAGCTACGCCATCTAATTGCTGATAAATATTATCAGTGAACATAAACACATTATTTTCCAGCACTAGCTCAAGGAAGTGTACCAATAAGTCAATTAAAACATTACCATAGGTACTATGTTCTGTGAGATAATTACTAACATAAGCTAGACCAAGGTCGTTGGGGATGACTGTGAACAATGATTGTATGTCAAAAGTTACTAAAATCAGATTATGGATGGTATCCATTTGATTATTAAGATAGTACAAATCTGTTAGAAACTGTTTAGAATCACGTAATACAAATTCATTATTATTTAAAATACACCTTAAATGTTTCTCAATAAAAACTGACAAGTGCTCCGTAACTCATCCTTGCCCTGAGACTATTGGTCTCATGGGTGGCTTAGTAATACTTTTGTGTATTTTGGGTATTCCATGTATAACTGGGATGGTAGGCATCTTAATATATAAATAATTAAACTCATTTCTATTTATTAAGTTACTTCTATAAATATCAGTTAAAATACCATGTACATACGCACACATTTCATAAACCTTAGTAAAATCAATTCTTGTATAAAACACATCACTTAGCATAGTATACATTTCATTTTGATAATCTATGGTATCAAGTACCACAACACCAGTGCCTTTATCTGCTGGCCTAATAGTTATATTTAAATCATTTCTTAAGTTATAGAGGCTCCTTCGCTCCTGGTATGACAGATTATTGTTAAAATTATTCGATCTCTTTTTATGAAAATACTTATAAATCTCATCTTCTGTAGTGCGTAAATATGCTTCAATTAATGGATGATTGACTGGTGTATAATCGCTTAGATTCTTAAACATAAATCTATCATTGCTAGTAGTTGATTCACTATCAATCTCATTGATAGAAGTGCCATTATAAATGTACTTGAGCATAACATTTCTGCAAAACATTCTAACATCTATGATGGTTTCATCTAGCATACTATTGCTATGAGGGATGAAACTTAGTCCTTTGACTAATAAATTAATGTCATGCTGTGATAGCGGAACACTGGACAAGTTAAAAACTAAATTTTGTTGTGGTTTGTCCACATTTTCTTTAGCGTTGTGTTGGTGAGTGACTCCCCTGAAAACTTCCTTTTTTGTCGCCCTCGACTGTTCGAGCGTGTTCTGCTTAAATTCTTCTCCTGGCGTATAGCTAAAGGGAAGGAAAGATTTAAAGCTGCTCCTTTATTAAATTCATTTGTTTTAGATCTAACAACCTGCTCTTGACCATTCAGCAATCTATTCTTAACTACATTCACAGTAGGGTATAAATTTGCATTTTCAGTCATACTGTTATGCGTTATATGTATGACATCTATAGAGTCATTGCTAGTTGCTATTTCTTCATTACTAGCAGCTAAGTTGCTACTTGCCCTGTTTTAAAATCTTGTCGCTAACAACTGAACAACTACCAGCTAATATGGGTGAGCGTGATGTGGATTTTCAGAGAGCTAATTTAATACTTAATGACATAGAGAAACATTTTTATAAACTGAAACGCTTACAAATGCAAAGGCAGCATTTTCAATTCTGTTTAGATAATGCCATTATACCACGTGGGCTTAGGGTGTTCTCTATGCCTAGTCAAGGCAATGAGTACCCAGAACTGCTGTCATTATGGCAGCAGATAAACATTGAGACTAGCCGTAAATATTTACAACTGTTGATTGATTTTTTCAAACCTGAAGAACAAGCTTTAACCAGTAAAATCAATGATTTACAGCAACAGTTGTTTAAAGACTATACAGAGTTGGCTATACATGATTTGTTTGATAATATACTGGACTCTGTATCTGCCTATGAGCGTAAATTATTTCAGCAGAAACAAAGCAAAGTTTCAAGGGATATACAAGATTTTAAAACAGGGCAAGTTTTTGTCTGGGAAAGGCGTGTCCCAGAACGTATGCCTGCATCTGCTATCAAGCAAGGCACTTTACCTTTCCAACAGCATAAGACTCTACAGAGCACTGGTAAAGTGGCTGCATCTCCTGCAGCTGTTTCTAATGTATCAGAAGTTGCAGGAGAGGCCCCAAGCATTGCCAATGAACATGCTGATTCCAATACTATATCTGTTGACATTTGTCCTTCTATTAACTTAGCTGCTAGTAATGAAGAAATAGCAACTAGCAATGACTCTATAGATATCATACATATAACGCATAACAGTATGAATGAAAATGCAAATTTATACCCTACTGTGAATGTAGTTAAGAATAGATTGCTGAATGGTCAAGAGCAGGTTGTTAGATCTAAAACAAATGAATTTAATAAAGGAGCAGCTTTTAATCTTTCCTTCCCTTTAGCTATACGCCAGGAGAAGAATTTAAGCAGAACACGCTCGAACAGTCGAGGGCTTACAAAAAGGAAGTTTTCAGGGGAGTCACTCACCAACACAACGCTAAAGAAAATGTGGACAAACCACAACAAAATTTAGTTTTTAACTTGTCCAGTGTTCCGCTATCACAGCATGACATTAATTTATTAGTCAAAGGACTAAGTTTCATCCCTCATAGCAATAGTATGCTAGATGAAACCATCATAGATGTTAGAATGTTTTGCAGAAATGTTATGCTCAAGTACATTTATAATGGCACTTCTATCAATGAGATTGATAGTGAATCAACTACTAGCAATGATAGATTTATGTTTAAGAATCTAAGCGATTATACACCAGTCAATCATCCATTAATTGAAGCATATTTACGCACTACAGAAGATGAGATTTATAAGTATTTTCATAAAAAGAGATCGAATAATTTTAACAATAATCTGTCATACCAGGAGAGAAGGAGCCTCTATAACTTAAGAAATGATTTAAATATAACTATTAGGCCAGCAGATAAAGGCTCTGGTGTTGTGGTACTTGATACCATAGATTATCAAAATGAAATGTATACTATGCTAAGTGATGTGTTTTATACAAGAATTGATTTTACTAAGGTTTATGAAATGTGTGCGTATGTACATGGTATTTTAACTGATATTTATAGAAGTAACTTAATAAATAGAAATGAGTTTAATTATTTATATATTAAGATGCCTACCATCCCAGTTATACATGGAATACCCAAAATACACAAAAGTATTAGTAAGCCACCCATGAGACCAATAGTCTCAGGGCAAGGATGGGTTACGGAGCACTTGTCAGTTTTTATTGAGAAACATTTAAGGTGTATTTTAAATAATAATGAATTTGTATTACGTGATTCTAAACAGTTTCTAACAGATTTGTACTATCTTAATAATCAAATGGATACCATCCATAATCTGATTTTAGTAACTTTTGACATACAATCATTGTTCACAGTCATCCCCAACGACCTTGGTCTAGCTTATGTTAGTAATTATCTCACAGAACATAGTACCTATGGTAATGTTTTAATTGACTTATTGGTACACTTCCTTGAGCTAGTGCTGGAAAATAATGTGTTTATGTTCACTGATAATATTTATCAGCAATTAGATGGCATAGCTATGGGCACTCCTTGTGCCAATAGCTACGCCAACATGTTCCTAGCCTACTGGGAAGAACAGTTTCTATTTAAAGAATATATGTTTAAGAAACATGTAAGATTCTATAGACGTTTTGTGGATGACGGTTTATTTTATGGGATGGTAATACAGAAGAACTGCTTAGTTTCAATATGGTTTTGAATAATATTACACCATGTCTAAAATTTACAATGAAATACTCATTATTGAAAATAGAATTTTTAGACCTATATATCGAAAAACTTGAATGTGGAATGTTTAACACTGGAATTTTTAGGAAACCCTGTTATAGGAATACTTTATTATTCAGAACTAGTATGCACCCTAAGTATGATTTCAGTAACATAGTGAAAGGACAGACCCTACGAATGTCTAGATTGAATTCCAATGACAAAGGCTTTATGGCAGACTTATATGATTTAGGAGAGAAGTTTGCTGAGAGGGGCTATCATTCTACGGAGGTAGATTTACAATTTGATAATGCTTTAAGTCTACGTTCAACATTAGGTACCCCGTATTTTGGGCCCAAGCCTTTAGTAATGAATAATGTCAAAGAAGTCACTAATGCAAAAGTTAGGTTTCTGACTTCATATACAGCAGATAATAAACAAATCAGAGAGATTATCTCCAAAAATTGGAACATACTACATACTGATGACATACTGACAAAGATTGTAGGTGATTCTCCATCTTTTACCTACAGGAATAAGAAGAATCTTAAAAGGCTGCTTTGCTATCCACCAAACCGAGCTTTAGTTATGGTACAACACCTTGTGGACAATGCAATTTTTGTTCCTTAATAGATTCTAGTATAGTATTTGTACATCCGGATACACAGAGGGAAATATACACCCGAGTTAATGCCAACTGTATGACACCTGATGTCATATATCTTGCTGTATGTGAACTGTGTTCATGTTTCTATGTTGGTAAAACGAATAGGGTACTAAGAGATAGAATAAGGGAACACTGTTATAATATAAGGAAAGGTAATCTGCAGAATGCACTAGCCAAGCATGTGACACAAACAAGTCCTGAACACAAGTTTATGTTTAGGGTGCTGGAGAAAATGAATGCTAATGTAAGAGGAGGTGATATTATGAATCATACTGAAGACAGAGAAAGTAGGTGGATAATTTTGCTGAGAGCTGATAGAGGTCATGGTTTAAATGAAAGGGCATCTATCAGACCACATTTAAAGAAGCGTAGGCATACTAAGTTCTGATATTTTTTAGATTTTAGATTTTAATGTATTTTGATACTTGCACATATACATTTTTTCTGGGTAACCTATTTATTTCACATTGCAGTTTCGTCAAGGTTTTTAGCTCCATACTTCTAGATAATTTATTCTTCTATTTATTTATTCTTGTACATATGCACTCATATTTTACATCTAGATATATATATTTATTTAGACACTACACTTATATACATCTTTTATACAGATGCAGATATACATTCATGTACTGACTTTACTATAACAAGTATCACTTTGTTTGATAATAGTTCTCTCGATCTGCATATGACTATTTTTTATTGTTAGCTATCATGTTTCTGATGGTATCTACCTTGCTTAGTTTATAAGTTGCCTTGCATTATTACTTGCATGTATTAAGGTTTTATTTAATATGACTATCACATGCATTTATGTATTAGGCTGCATATACCTTTATACTTGATAGTATGCTGCTTATAATATGTTTTTACATTCTTTATGGAATTAAGTTATTTTAATTTTTAATTTTTAATTTTCAATAGAATATGTATACACTATTGTCTACTTTAGCTGTCAATGATATTATGTTTATATATATTTAGTTTCTAAGTTTTGTTTTGTGGCGCTTCTGCTTTAAAAGTTGGTCGATTAATTAACATGCAGATATTTAAAGCACATGGCTATTGTGCTTCCTGTTTGTGATCTGAAGAAGCTACTAGTTAGTGAAAGCGCTTATCGTGGTTCATCTGTGCAATAAACTGATTTATCTGTTTCAGAAGACTGGATTGCTTGGATTTTCTACACATTGGATGTTATTTCTCACTCTGTCGACGCTTGCCTGAGTTATTTACCTATTTATTTATCTGTTTATAAGCAAGCGTGCTGTGGCAGTAACCAGCATTTTTATTTATATTATAACCAAATGCTTGACATATATGAGGGGAATAAAAACATCTGCACTTGCCTGAGAGCATTAACAAATGTTGTCATTAACTAGAGAGAAGAAATAGAAAAAAATGTAATTAAAAATCTCAAGAATTACCAGTTTGCAACAATAGCAATACCATCAGAATACCAACTCATAACAGCTTCATTAGGGTATCATTACATCATTACTATGTAAAGCTGCATCTGCTGAAAAGGCTACTGTATGGTTGTATGTCCTGCATCACAACTCTACCCACTTCTCCAAAACTCCTCCCCCTTCTGATATCCCTAACACTAGTGCCATTGTCCAGCGGCCACTATGCAAATGATGATAGCAGTGACCATATTAACTATACAATTTTTGTGTGACGTTTGATGTCCTGTGTGAATCAATCATGCCTCCGGCTGAAACTGATCTATGACTGTGAAGACTTAATTAAAGTCTTACTTCTCCTCATTTTGTATTTTGTGCTGGCTAATTTTTTGATATTGGGTCAATCATGCGTTACACAGCATATTCCACAGGTAACAATACATGCACCAAGCTTTATCTTTTTGACTTTACACTGTCATGTAGTGAATGTCATGGCCCTTAGTTGTGGACTAGACACTGCCGCTTCACCTGCACTGCCATGGACTCTGTACGAGCATGACTGGGGGGGGGGGTGCCATGTGTTGTCATCAGCTGGCTGTCATTTCTGCTATCACTCATGCACACACAATAAAAGGGTGCAGCTGTTCTGCAGCTGTCTGTGAGTTACTAACTGGTGTCTTAAGCCATGGTTTGAGTGGGTAGCCTGTGTTACCTATAAAACATAATGTGGAAGAAACACATGAAAATGAGGTTATTAGTCATTATACCTTAGTCAGTACATATAAAAATAGCTATGAGGGCACAAATGTATTTATTGTACACATGCTGACAAGATGCCCACACAGTAACCTACTCTGCAGGAAGTGGCAGTACAGTCAGCTTGTGTGCCATATGTGTGAGTCATAGGTCCTGATAGCATGCTGGGCAACTATGTTGGTTATACAGCCATGTGCATCACATATTACCTTTTTAACTGATGAAATTATAACCTTTTCTATTACCTTATCACCTGTACCAAGAGAGCCACATGGTCCAGTCTATTGCATCAAGCTCATCTAGGAGCCTGCCAGTCTGTAGAAGACATGCATGGTAGTGGTTCTGTCTTGTAATGACACAGGCAAGCAGATATACTCATCCACATGGGTTTGTAGTATATCAAAAAACTGCTGAAGTATCCTTGAGTCAGAAGCTTGAGAGATACCTGGTGACTCCCCTGTCTGTCTTTGAAAGGTTCCTGGAGAAATATAGTGAGGGCTATACACACCTTGATATCCACAGAAAGAGAAAGGCCACACAGTCCCTCTGTTCCAGTTTTAGGCCCTACAAGCTCCTCAAATCCATTATAACATTCCTGTCCAATCTAAACTGTTCAAGCGCTTTCTGCTCCTCAAAATTTTAAAGGGTTACCCTTAGCCTATAAAGTCTCCTCTGAGACCACCGAGTGCCACACTATGTACTAAGGTGTAGTACTGCAGAGGCAAGCACTTCAAAGCAGGAAACAGCGAGACTTACAGCAAAACCAAGCATTTTTGCTGATTGCAAACTGACAAGAAAAGGTGCTGTTTGCATTTCTATAATATATATGCACAGTGTGCACTTGTATAGGAAAATGTGACTGAATTGCAAGAATCAGGAATAGTACCCTATTACCATACTACTACTCACACAGCATTTACATGCATCTTCTGATTTAAATGTCATTGTACACTCATATGTATACAACTGTCTGGGACTTCTCAGCGGTTGCACATATGTGTAGTATATGTCTATGAATTGCATCTCATCTGTCCTTGTTTGCAACCAGCACACATACATGCAGCACACTTGCATAATGACTATGAATACCACCCAGTGTTGATATACTCAGCCAATGCCACTCAAGGGAATCCATCACTTGATCTCCACATTTCGCTGAAAAGGCAAAGGAGGGGAACAGACCGACTAATCCTGGCAAGCTTGCCCATGAAAAATTAGGTGATCTTCTCACACTGAGATGAAGAAAAGCCCTTTGGGTGGACAGGCTAACTATGCTGCTGGACTGACAAGAAGTTAAAAGGGCTCAGGCAGATGATTTGAGAAAAGAGAAATCTCACTGGACAAGAACATTGCCTTCTCATGTGAGATTTCTGAACAGTATGTCGAGTAATGAGCATCTAAACTAATTTTGTCTTCCAAGAGGATGATTTACTGTACATGCACTCCAGCCTAAATCCTTATCATTGTTTCTCAGAAAGATCACAGTTGTACTGCCTTTCCTAAAAATGGTCATCATAAGGCACACAAGAATAAGAATGAAGTGATCCAAGGAAAAGGTCACTGAATAATTATAAAAGCTATCCAATATCTTAGGATCTTCAACACTGCAATCCATACGGAACTCACTCAATGAGAGAAGCAGGTCACAACCAAAGATGTTTCTTAAATCCCTATTCTGAACCAGTTCAGTGCAGGGTGACCTCATGAACATGAATTCGACAATACTCAAAGCAAGAAGCTGTCGCTATCTACAACTCAGAAGGAACCAAGGATACGGTCTCTTACATGACTGGCCGTTAACTTCCTGAGCAAAACTGAAACCACCCATAATCAGGAAGAATTCTATGGTGATTTCCTCTGTCTCTGAATCTACTGACTAATCACTGAGCTAGGAGATATAATATACAGTCATATGACATCTTATACAAGCACTATGTCAATGAGAAAGTCCTGTAGACAGGTATACATGTCACTGGTATATACATGATAAGGAGAAATCTGATAGTGGTTGCTGTTACAAGAATATACTCAAAAAAAGAGGGAACCCATTATCAATCTGCAACCAAGATCTAAACCAGATGGCTACAACTCCTCTAACAGAGGTCTGTATATGACAGTAAATTACTGAAATGTCATGTAGCAGGTAATCAGTCATAGACCAAAATCTAGTAAGAAATCACAGACAATTCAAGGTTTGTTCTGTGTTGATAAGACATTACACAAAAGAGCATGAGAAGGGGGCCTAGCATTATAAATGCCACCTATTAGTCACAGATATCTAATTTAGTCCTCGAAAGACTGAATGAAGGCTGTGCACAGTCTTGTCCTGATAACCACTCCTTCCACTGATGGGACTGGTAATCCACAGCAAAATCATCCTGCCACAATCAGTATGGGCCAGAAAGAATTTTCTGTACCACATGCGTAAAAGCATTTTGCAGTGCTAAGTCAGCAACTATGTATAGTTGGTTCCTTATCAGAAACGGCATGGTCTGCAACAGTGAAT